>NC_043001.1:85029997-85037497 GCF_006345805.1 Octopus sinensis | reverse complement strand
TCGCGACCCTCCAGCACCTTGAAAGAAGATCTGTGATTGTTCAGGCAAATTTTAAATTCTCTATCATCACCTGTCAAAATTTGCTTTAAAAAAGGCACGTTTTCATTCCGTTTATAAAGCGAATCGCAGATGGAAATGCGATCCAAAAGATACTTGTGACTCAACACATGTGGTACCCAAACATCGTAGCGATTCGAGTACCCAAGCTTCACCTGGTGCTCATGAACGACGGATTTTGATAGGTTGAGGCTTTCTGCCAATTCTTGGGTTGTACAATGTGGGTTATTCTCAATTAATGACTTGATTTGGTCATCATCTGTAGTAGATGGTCTGGCTGATCGCTCTTTATCAATAAGGCTACAATCTCCAGCTTGGAACTTTGCGAACCGCTTCTGTACAGTTCTTTCGGATAAAGAAACATCACGGTAAACTGCGCATATTTCTTTGGTTGCTTGTGAGGCAATTTTCCCTTTACTGAAAAAGAAAAGCATCCTGTGCAGAAAATAAACTTTCTTATCTTCCATTTCAAAGGGTTACAGAATTAACACAGGTTATAGGAACATAACCCTTCTTCCACGAAAAGATAACTGAAAGTGTGCTCTAAATGGAGGTGTAGTCAAATCCTATTTTATGGACTAAAGTATGTTCTAAAATAAGTAGAAAAGTAAGCTACAACCCAATATATATATATATATATATATATATATAATTCTGTATGTGTAAAGTAACAGTTTTAGTGAAATACCATTGGTTTCATATCTAGCGTGAACTAGATATGTCTTCAGTTTCTCTAAATGATAACTCTTCTCAGCAAAGAATGTTTTTTTAACATTACCTACGACTGTTACGTGAAGAATAACGAGTCTATCACAGCAGTTCAGCCTGAGTTTCGGCGCCACTTCAACATTCACCGAAATCAGGAGGTTCCCACCCGTTACACAATCTTACGTTGGCGGAATGCACTTCGTACACGAGGTACACTAATAATACGAATCCCGGAAAATGTGGAACATGTGAGACAAGTTTTGACATGGAGTCCAAATCGCTTTGCTCGGAGGTATTCCACAGAACTTGGCATCGGTAATCGATCGGTAAGGCGTATTTTGCATGAAGACCTTCATTTCCACCTGTATAAATTGCTCATTGGGCACATTAGCAACCACAGGGCTATGCACAGTGGCTTAACTTCGCAAGTCAGATGGAAACAATTTTTGAGGCAAATGACAACCACATTTTGTTAATGAGTGGTGAAGCTTATTTTCATCTCAATAACAAGGGGAATCAACAGAACTGTCGTTATTGGGCTCTTGAAAATCTGAGAGAACGGCACGAAAGGCCACTGCACAGCCACAAAGTGACGGTCTGTTGCGCTATTGGAAAAGCTACCGTCTTTAGTCCTTACTGGTTTGTAGACAATAATGGAAATACTGTTACTGTGAACTCCGAGCGTTACATCGGAATGATAAACAGCTTCTTTGTGCCTGAATTATGCCTATTCGAAGTGTATGGTTTCAGCAGGATGGGGCCAGGTCCCACACAGCCAAAGCATCAATGGACGTTCTTCGCCCTCTGTTCGGTGACCTCTTCATTTCCAAGTTTGATGGCGATTCTTGGCCCCCTTTCGGTCTCTTCATTCGTCCAAGTGTGATTATTTCTTGTGGAAAAACCTCAAGACATGTACGTATGCACATTGTGTGTATGCGTTTGTGTGTGCTTGTTTGTATTTATGTAGGTATTCGCTAGCATACACATATGCACACTATATATATATATTTTTTATGTGAAGTTAATGTTTGTATACCACACTTAATTTTTCACACTTAATTTTGACAAATACTAATTCAATACAAACACATTGGTGTCAATAAAAATATTGGACGATTTAAAGGAATTTCGAATTCCTCTGTCGAAATTCCTTTAAATCGTCCAATGTACGGTGCTTATGCGCATACGTACATGTCTTAAGGTTTTTCCACAAGAAATAATCAAACATGGATTATTTCTTGTGTATAGACAGAGTGAACTGACATTTTATACTTGGGTATTGTCGTAAATACTGTCAGAATTTAGAAAATGTATAAGTAACTGTTTATAAAGGAGGCTGGTTGGGAAAAGACCCCAAATGAAAATGTCAGTTACCAATTATAGGGGCAAGACGCTATTAAAATATATGATGGTAATACAGACTCTTACAATTGATAGTTAATAAAAATAAAAAGAGTAATAAATTAAAATTGAACGACAATCGTTTACAAACTATGACTTGCTGGAGGAAGTGGAGACCAACTCCGAAGAACGCCTTCAGAAATGCATCAAAGAATACGGACACCCCTTGATGGATGTTGTTTTCCACACTTAATTTTGACAAATACTAATTCAATACGAACACATTGGTGTCAATAAAAATTGTTTGCGGCTAAAATCAATGATTTTGCGAATTTCACAAACATTCGTCCACTCTGCCCCACCCTGTATGTATGTATATGTATCTATATCTATATCTATATATATATATAATAATTATATACCACACACACACACACACACACACACATACATTATTATATATATATATATATATATAATATATACACACATTCAAATGTGACCGCGTGTGTACCGTTGCCGATTTTCCCCCCTCTATCTTCCCTTCATTGGATCTTTCCTTTTTCTATGTTTCTGACGAAGAGCTCCGCTCGAAACGTTAAAAGATTCTTCTTTCCCTCTTTCCTGAGCGGTCCCATACTACTATACGGTTCCACGTCCTCGCGTTGTTGTATTTTCTCTTGGTGTTTTCATGTTTGATTAACTATATATATAATATATATATATATATATTATATATATATATATATTATATACATAAATTTATCTAGTATAGTTTTAATATATCCAAAAAGAAGCTCCGCCCTAAAATATTACACCAGTAATATATTTTTAACTTATTTGTTATGGTCGATTAGGGAGAGATCTCGCAACTTTAAAGGGCCTATACAGGTAAGCGCTTTATAGGTGTGAAACAAATGGCCGCTCTAAATATATATATAGACAGAAAGATAGATAAATAAATAGATAGATTGAGAGATAGGTATGACTGCGTGTATAAGTATATGAATGTATGTGTGTTGTGTGTGTGCGTGCGCGCGCGTATTTGTGCGTGTACGTATGTACATATGCATCTATAACACGGGCAAATTGGTATACAAACGTTTACATGTGGTGTTGATTAGCAGAAATGCATCTTCTCTCCTATATGGGGAAGTGCGCAGAGAGAGAAATCCATCTACATAATGGAATGCTTTATTCGCTGGATCTTGCATCTTTCATATATAAAATGAAAACTGATACTTCTTTTTCAATGATTTCGAAAATGCAAAACAGTCTTATTAGTAAATCTACAAAACTAAGAAGAGTCTGATTCATTTACCGGATGCAGATAAATATGATCAACCGGAATTTTACAACAGGCTGCCCCGAGGTAGTGAATGCCGTGGATAATTCGTTCAGAATTTTAGACTTTCAAACATTGTTTATATTTCGTTAATTTACCGTTCGATGAACTTGACTCAGGCGCAAAACTTCAAGTAATGGAAAATATATTTATTACATTAGACATATTGATCAAACATTAACTTCACATAAAAAAATATATATATATAGTGTGCATATGTGTATGCTAGCGAATACCTACATAAATACAAACAAGCACACACAAACGCATACACACAATGTAAGCATATACTTGCATATACGTATTTGTGTGTGTGTGCGTTGTATATATATATATATATAATATAATATATGTATATATATATGTATATATATATATACAGAGAGAGAGAGAGAGAGAGAGAGAAGGAAATATATATATATATATATATATATAGATAGATAGATAGATAGATAGATAGATAGATAGAAAGACAGATAGGAAGATTGATTGAGAGATAGGTACATGATAGATAGCTATTTACTTAGTTAGTTAGTTACTTAGATTGGTAGATAGATAGATAGATAGATAGATAGATAGATAGATAGATAGATAGATAGATAGATAGATAGATAGATAGATAGATAGATAGATAGATAGATAGAGAAATACATAGATAGAAATAAAGATATGCATATATATATAGAGAGAGAGAGCATACACAGTACATGAATAAATTTCATACGAATGTTTTTGTCTATTAAGTCTATACACATGTATTTGCCTACCTGGCTATAACACACTCCTATACACTTTGTAACGTTCTCGCTAATACAATTATAGAAACATACTATCTTGATTATATATACGCGTATAAGTGTGTATATTTCTGAGTGTGTTTTTGTTGTGTGTGAGTGTATGTGTGAGTGTGTGTGTATGTGTGTAAATATTAAGTTTTATTTACTGCATTAAAAATATTTTAATTACAATTCAGCACTTTGTAATTTTCCTCAAATTGCAGGTGTTCCTGCCTTACATATTTGCGAAATTATATATATATATATTTATATGTGTGTGCCTGTGTCTCTGTCCGTATTTGTGTTTGTGTGTTTATGTGTGTGCGCGCGCGCATTTGTTTAATGTAAAGTATAGATCTTATAAAAATATTAAGGAATTATATTTCTAAGTCCTAGAGCTATGTTATTCTGTTTCAACGCAAATAAATTTATAGTATTACTACTGCTAATACTGCTGCTACTACTACTACTACTACTACTACTACTACTACTACTACTACTACTACTACTACTTTACAACTACTACTACTACTACTACATGTACTACTACTACTACTACATTAACAACAACAACAATAATAATATTAATAACATTAATAATAATAATAATAATAACAATAATAATAATAATGATAATAATAATAATATAATACCACTACTACCACCACCACCACTACTACTACTACTGATAATAATAATAATAATAATAATAATAAGAAGAAGAGAGAAGAAGAAGAAGAAGAAGAAGAAAAAGAGAAAAAGAAGAAGAAGAAGAAGAAGAATAATAATAATAAGAAGAAGAAGAAGAAGAAGAAGAAGAAGAAGAAGAACGAAGAAGAAGAAGAAGACGAGAAGAAGAAAAAGAAGAAGAATAAGAAGACGAAGAAAAGAAGAAGAATAAGAAGAAAAAGAAGAAGAAGAATAGAAGGAAGATCCCTATTGGAAATCCTTCTAGATTGCATACGCTCATATAACGAATTTGTGAAGTTTCATCTTTAAAATATATTGCTGTATTTTTTTGCTTGATTTCCAACATATGCAAGGTTTTAACAGAATATTCAATATATTGGGCAAATTATGCTTACGAAATTTCTATTTAAATTAGACAAGTATTTTTCTTTGATTGCTGAATTGTGACACACATATACACGCACGCACGCACACACATTCACACACACACACACATACGCGTGTGTGCACACGGTCACGTGCACACATATATCTATGTATATATACATATATGTATATGTAATACATATATATATATAAATATATTATATATATATATATATATATATATATGCACACATACATACAGACATATACATATATACAATATACATACATATGCATACATATACATGCATACACACGCATAACACACACACACAAACACAAAAATGCACATACATACACATACACACACGTACACACACATACACACGCACATATACACACATACACATATAGAAAGATAGAAAAATAAATAGAGAGAGAAGCGGAAGGAGAGATGGAGGGAAGGAGAGGGAGAAGGTGCAATGGAGGGAGAGTGGAGGGAGAGAAAGAGAAAGGGAAAGAGGGGGAGGGAGGAAGAGGAGGGACGGATGGAGGGACGGAGGGAGAGAGAGTGATAATGTGTATCACTTCACTATTGCTCTTATACAGATGCACAAACACACACATGTATAACTTCCATAAACTAGTTATTAATGTAAAGAATTTTGATAATAAACTATGAACATATATAGGAATAAATGGCATTCTCGGGTACAAAAGTTTTTGGAGAAGAACGAATTATTAGTATTTTGTTGTGCATTTGTTAAATCAGCCAGCTTTCGAACGAGGAGTGCGTAGTTCAAGCCCTTTCGGTGCACTGCTGGGTTCCAGCACAGTAGAGAAACTAATCAACATTCTTCTTTGCATTACATTATAACATGTTTCTTATGTACTTGATTAGTGATTTGATCAGAGATTGTGTACTTATCTATAACTGGTTTTAGTCATCGGACTGCGGCCATGTTGGGGCACGAGTTTAAAAGCTTTAGTCCAGTGATTCTCAACCGGTGTTCATATGGCTCCTGGGAGTCCATACATAGATTTTGTGGGGTCCACGCAACAAAATAATAAATGAATGTTCTGAGGATGTAAAGTTTGACTCTATTTGAAGCATATACCACAGGTAGTTCTTCCGCATTTCTTTTTTACCTTCGACCTCGATATTGTTGACGAGTGTACGTGGGCTTGTGTTAGAATACTCTTCACTGATTTGGGTTGTCTTTCGCTCTTTATGATGATGTGGGTTTGGAGGATTTGATTTCTTCTGTGGTCCCTTTTTAGTAAAGGAATGTGCTGAGGATGATGTCGAAGGCCTCATTGTTTACGTGGTTTTGTGTGGATATATATGGTAAGGCTTTTGGTTGTAATTCATTCTTTAGCTTGCGATGTCTGAGTTCATGGATGTTCAGTTGTTGAGCACATTGAAAACCTATATCAGTTGGTGAGTGTGTGTAATTCCTGATGATGAGTGTATCCTTTAGCTCATGTAGTCTTGTGTCCCCTAGTGCATGTATCAGATACTACAGTGCAAATCCTTTTAGCCAGGTTGAAAGGAATATTCATTCTGGTCTATCTAGTGTGGCATGAGTTGAACGGTAGATATTGCTTGGAGTTCGTGGGCTTATAGTATATGTCTGTTTCTATTTTGCTGTTGGATTTCTTAATGAGAATGTCGAGGAATGGAAGTTATTGATGGCTATATTTCGTCGCATTTGAATGTATGTGTCAAATCCATTTAGAAATGATTGAAATTTTTTAAGTCGCTATATACTTTCATGTCAAAGAATGAAGCAGTCATCTAGATATCTCTTCCATTTATTTTCTATGTGAAGGGAGAATGGATTTCTGTATGTTTTTAGTACCTTACAATAAAGAGTAAATTCTAGGCACCCCATAACTAGGTTAGCAAAGGAGGGAGCCATTCTCGTAAGAGGAAATCCAAAATACACGCAAGGTCCAAATTACTAGCAAGTGTATTTTAAGGCCACTGGAAAAATGTTGCTTTAGATGTATATAATGTTATTTATTGCAAGAAATAGATTTGTATTTCTATCATTTTACATAATTCAACCTACGGAATTTAATGTGTGAAAAACAAAAGCAAAATTTTAAAGAAGATTCTATAATGTGTATGTATATATATATATATATATATATATATATATAACGGGAAGCTTTATGAAAATAGACAAAAGACGAAGGCAGGTGGATAACAAA
>NC_043001.1:84969997-85024997 GCF_006345805.1 Octopus sinensis | reverse complement strand
GGAGAAGAAGAAGAAGAAGAAGAAGAAGAAGAAGAAGAAAAAGAGGAAGAGGAAGAGTTTGAAGAAGAAGAAGGTGTGAACGAAAAAGAAGAAGAAAAAAGAAAGAGTGGTATGACCAGTAGTAGAGGCTGTCCGTGGAATCTACTTTAAGGGTCAGTTGTCCTAAGAGTGACCTGTTGAGGTTGTAGTGTTAGGGACTGTTCTAAGTAAATTCATTGGTAGCGATTGTTCCTAATATATCTATTGTTTTTAATATTTGCGTCGGTATTATCCTAAGATCCTTGTAGTAGTGTCATCTGTGGTGGAAGCATTCAAAAGGGGTTTATATTTTGCGATAAAATATGATTCTTTTCTAAAGCGCTGATTATAGTTTTCATTGTCCCTCAATTCATAGAGGGGAAAAATTCTAAATTTGGGTTGTTCATTAGTGGCGGAAATGTTGATGTGTTCACATATTGCTATTTTTCTGTATTCTCGTATTTTGATCTAGCTCATCCTCTGGCGTATTGCTCTCGACAACCTGAGCAAGTCAACACATATATCAGGTTTTCCAAAGCATATGTGAAGTTGTTTTTCACTGTAAAACTTTGACCCTATTTGAAGGAGAACTCCGATCCCTCAGTTGGGTTAACGCATATACCACAGGTAGTTCTTCCCCATGTTTCCTTACTTTCGGCCTCGATGTTGTTGACGAGTGTACTTGGGCTTGTGTTAGAATACTCCCCACATAACATACATTACAACCTCCTCACCTATTAGGAGATAGCAACGTAATTTAGTAATAAATTTGTATTGCAATATTTTATTTTTCATTGAAAATTTTTTTCACTGTTTTCGGTCTGTTAACGGCTAGGCGTCCAGGCGAGTATATTGGCATTGATGGAGCAACATTTGAAATATTGTCCAGGTAAATCTGGTTGAAGAAGACTAATCAAATTTACGAGAACAAACGTATTTGAAGAGTCCGTATCCTTGTTCCTAGATTATCCGATTCTGGGTTGTCCATTTCTCTAATATTCTTCCTAGAGGTAAGACGAAAATGTTTATGTTCGCTGCCCTCCACGTCTTTGCCAGTATATACACACTGAAGATTTACTATGGCGTCGTAAATGTATCGACTGATATTTCCAGTAAACACTGGTGCCTTGTTGTACCACTGCTCTCTCACCCCCTTTCTCTCCCTCTTTCTCTCTCCCTATCTCTCTCCCCGTCTCCCTCCCCATCAGTGCAGATGTTTTTCTTACTAGTCTCTAAAAATATAGTAAACTTCTTTTATTTAAAACAGCTCTCATGGTTGGTGGTTATGTGTATTGTCTGGCGGGGGTGTGCTTACGTGAGTGTATGTGAAATCAATTTACATTCCTTCAGTGGGTGTACATGTAACTTAAGTGCACAATCGTGTGTGTGTGTGTACAATATTATGGTTTATGTGTATGCTTGTGCATATATATTCAACCTTCGAATCTCAGAGTATACCTTGAATATTCTGTGAGTTTCCACTGTACTTCTAATAGACTATAAGTGGATAAGGCGAATTAGATTACTCCTTTTCTTACTTTTCTAAAACTGCATTTGTGTTTTGGAGAACTCCAAGTTGTTCTAGTCTATAATGAATGTCTTCCCTGTGAAAATTATGCTGATAGCTAAAAATTAAAATCAATGATGCAGACACAAGATCTGTGCGTGCCTCGTTAGTTCTCCGTAGATGTTTCTCTTTTCGCCCAGATGTATGCATGCCTATTCATACATCTATGTATATATATATATATATATATATATATATTTATATGTGTGTGCATGTGCACCGATGTATGCATGTAAATATGTATACATATCTAAGTATGTATGTATGTATGTATGCACGTGAGCGCGCGCATGTTTGTGTATGCATGCACTTGACTTGGTACAATCTACTGCACGGTTGAGCTATTGCTCACTAAACCAATAACAATACGGAACCGGCTCGGTAATGAGGTTCAAAGAGCGGATGAACTCAGTAGAGTTAGCGACAATCTAGCAGCTGGAAAAAGAATGAGAGGTGAGGGAGAGAGGAAGAGTGAGAGAGAGAGAGAGAGAGAGAGAGAGAGTGACTTTGTTTTTGTTTAGACATCTTGCTAGGAGAAGGAAACTCCTAATGTAACAATTGCGACCTCGTTTACATCCAACGACGTAAACTTTTTTGGGGCAAAGGAATATGTTATTTCCAGAATATAATTGACCTTCTACAAGGTCTTTCCTCACAGTAGAATTCTTCTAACAGTAACTAATTATATGCCAGTATTAAGGCGTGTGTAAACATGAGCTGTAACTCACATATCTTCTGTTAGAAGTCCCCATCCAAACCACATATGCGCCAAATTATGTATGTCTCTAGCAGGATTGAAAGGCCATATCAGTACTACTTTAAGATAACAATCAAGCAATGGCATTTCTGGAAACCGAATAGCAGCCATCACATATGTATATATGTAAGTATGACTTTTTTCTCTTTCAATTTTATTTAAATTCTCCTTTAGAAAGTTCAAGCTAACAAAGCAACAAGACATTCCGAGTGAATGGAGTTCCCGGATATTGTATATATGTGTTTGATATAGTGTGTTGGTTGAACTGCCAAAGCATATACCCAAGTGGGTGCAGCTAATCTTCCATTTTGCTTCAGTTGAAAAATCTTTGGAATGTCATATAAATCGCCACTGTGCACTAATAGATTTGATTAGGAGGTGGCATCAGGTTTTTCTTTCTTCAAAGCACATAGTATTCCTAGGAGTGGCTGTCTGGTAAGTAGCCTGCTTACGAATCACATAGTTCCGAGTTCAGTCCCACTGGGTGGCACCTTGCACAAGTGTCTTCTACTATAGTCTCGGGCTGACCAAAGCCTTGTGAGTGGATTTGGTTGACGGAACTGAAAGAATCCCGTCGTATATATGTATATATGTGTTTGTCCCCACAACATCGCTTGACAACCGATGCTGGTGGGTTTACGTCCCCGTAACTTAGACATCGATAGAATAAGTACTAGGTTTACACAGAATAAGTCCTGAGGTCGATCTGCTTGACTAAATGCGGTGCTCCAGCATGGTCACAGTCACATGACTGAAATAAGTAAAAGAGTAAAAAAAGAGTATGTATGTATATACGTACGTACGAATGCATGCATGTATGTATGTATGTTTGTATGTATATTTCTCTTCTGTTTTAATTCTTCCGCTAAAATAAAAAAAAACATGGTTTCTAACAAAGATACAAATCACTACCATTAGAATGTAGCTAACGAATACATTATCACATTTTAAACCGAGGAAAGTTTTGCATAGTTTTACTGATCCGCTTGCAAATTTTATTTGTAATCTGCGAGGAAGTTGCTTTCTTTTATTAAAAATTTAAGCTTATCCTGACTGACAGTTAGACATGTATCTATGTATGTATGAACGTATGAATATATGAATGTATGTATGTATATATGTATTTATGTATGTATGTATGTATGTATGTATGTATGTATGTTTTTATGCATGTATGCATGTACGTTTGTACTTACGTACGTACGTAGTATGTATGTATGTGTTTATGTATGTGGGTATGTACGTATTTATGAATATAAGTGTATGCAGTACGGTGTGTGTGGCGTGTGTTATAGTATTTACTTCTAGCGTTGTTAATCCCAGTGGGTTCTGAGATCACGTTCAAGGTCCTTCACCACTATACATAATACATTTTTATTCAACTGTATATGTTGCTGTTTGTAGGAAATTCAGTTTATATTTCTTGTAGCTCGATCAACCACATAGACACTTTCATATCTATCTGCTGTTTTTAATGGTGGCATACATATATATATATATATATAACCACTACACATTCTTTATTTTCTCTCTTCATTTTCTCTCCGTGATTCTTTCTGTGTTCCTTTCTGTGGAAGAGCGTACGCTCGAAACGTTAAAGACTTTTTCACTTCCCGAGTGTTATACTAATACATCTGTTTGCTGTCTACACCACCTGTCTTCGTCTTTTGTTTTTTTTTTGTGAATTCTCCCTATACATATATATATATATATATATATATATATATATATATAGAGAGAGAGAGAGAGAGAGAGAGATAGATAGATAGATATATATATAGGGAGAATATATATATATACATACATGTACATGCAGCGATATGTAGTGACGTGCATTATTGCCAGGTGACTAAATATGATACAATTGAATTACATATTTGTGCTTTCGTCTAAATATATGCTACGGTTTCTAAGTGGAATATATATACATCTAAGTGTATCATAAACGGGAAATTTTGTGTAGCAGTAACTGGGAAACCTCTAACAAGGTGACACGGACTCGGCAGCTGGGAATTTGCTGGCTGCGTGAATATATATTGTTGCTTTTGTTGTTAATCCTGCTATGATTGCTGTGCTTTTAACTCTTGTCTTCATTGTTTGACTCTAAATCAGCCCTGTCTAAACAGACTCTTTCTAAAGAAATTCCATCCGTGACTATATAGGTTTTTACTCAGACAGAAATTGATTTTGTATAAAAGATAGACTCTGGATGGACACGCCTGGAAATTCACAATAAAGCGCTTCACAAATCAAACCTGACTTGTTGCTAATTAGCCACAATTACATTTCTAACTGGCTAATCAACGAGGTGCAGTCATTTTAATTGGTGAAGCTAATTGCTGCCCAGTTAATAGAAGTTGGCTGACACCCAGTTATTATGTCACCCAGACAGAGTAATTCAGAGTGAATAGTCTTCTGTCTAATTTTATGAGTTGAAATGTAGGAGCAGTATGTTCGAAGTTCAAAGTTCAATCCTCTGCGTTGTAGCTTGTAAATTCTAATTTATTTTGATAGCTTATTTTGATAGCTTTATTTTGACAATGCGAGCGAAATATTATTAATTGAAACGGTACAGAAGCCCATCTTGTGGATTGTACCAGTAATTTAATGCATACAAACTCTCCAGTATACACTGGGTCACATTTATTCTGTTTAAGAATTACGTTAGGAGTACAACTGTAGACTACACTATGGTTTATAATGTAAAAAAATAAATCATTCACGAGCTATAGCTTCATAAGGATTTTTTTGCCAGATTTTGTTAGGTGAAATATTTCCCTCATGGATATGATGCCAGTCCGTCTGAGAATAATTTGTTTGCCATCTGAGTGAACTGGAACAATATGATATAAAATACTTTCCTCATGAAGACAACATATCGCCCCGTACAGAAAAAAAAACATTGAGTGCAACACCTTAATAACCAAGCTACTCACCTGTTTATAGACACTATAATTGATAACATACACTATATATATACATACACACACAAACACACATATATATATATACATATATATATACACATTTAAACATACATCCATTCCTATATATATATATATATATGTATGTATGTATGTATGTATGTATGCATGTATACATACATACATACATACATAGATACATACATACATACATACATACATATATTTTTCCATATATACTGAGTGCGGTAAATAAACTGTCGTCTAAATTACGCCAAAAGGAAAATAACACCGGCATCTCATTTTAGCAGATATGTTTACCAAAATTAGATAAAAATATAATGAAATACTAAGTAGTAAATTTATTCATTGAAATCAACGTTGGCTTCAACCGCGGTCCACAGACGATTTCGGAATCTCCTGCAATTCTTCTGGACTGTCTCATTGTTTAATTTGGTGAATGCTGCCAAAACCCTTGCCTTCAGATCATCTTAGGTGTTACAAGGATGTTTGTTGGTCTCTCGCACAACTGCACTGCACACATGATAATCACGTGCGTTGTAGTCTTGGGAGTTAGGTGGCCAGTTGTTACGAGTGATGTGGTCGCAGAAATTGTCTGAGAGGGGCCTGCTTGTGTGGCATGGGGAAGAGTCCTGTTGCCAGTCATAGGGTTTTCCTCCTGACCTCCTCCAGGCACTTGATGTCGGACCCCGTGTTGAGTGTGAAACCGTATTGGAAGATGAATGGAGGCATAACGTCGCCATCACTAGTGATCACTCCAAACACCATGATGTTGACTGGATGTTTAATTTTTATCACTATCCGTACATGTTTTCTGGACACTGCAAGTCAACGGTTGATCTGTGTGCTATTCTTTTGGCAGAACTTTTTCTCGTCGTAGAAAAAAAGTTGGAGGAGCTGCTTGCGTTTGTTCAAAAGCTTCGTAGTACGGTCTTTCCTCTTGTTCTTGATGGCTTAAGATGATAATTGGCTCTTTCTCATCTTGTATGAGGTATACCAGATATCTTCATGAAATACCTGTCTGATAAGAAACTCAAACACACTCATGTCCCTAGCATTGAACCTGGAGGAATCATTGTCAATCAGACCCTGGATCTCACCAACGAATTCAGAAGTTATTTTCTCACCAGAATGATCAGTGTAAGTTTTCCGAGTTGCCGTACCTTCGTAATCACAATTAGACTCATCCAACTCTTTCCGAATCCTCTGCACTGTCCTCAAATTGACACCCAAACACACTCAAATGTTCCTATTGGAGCTTCCAACGTGAATGCCAAGCAGTACAGCATGTCGTTTCTAAATTTCTGGTAGACTTAATTGCATCATAGCGCTGTTTTTTTCTAACGGACCATGCCCAACTGACCCTACTATACTGAGTAGTCGACAAAATGAAAAAAAAATTTTGTTGGATCTACGGCTTCGTTCACTTTTAAGGGTTCCTGCAATTTCACTGATTCATTCATTTCTTCTTTACTCCCCTTGACATATCAAGCCAGGCTATTCTCCTCATCCCTTACACAACCTTCACAACACACTAATCCCTGTCCTCCTTCCTTCCTCTTTACATACAATCTTGACACATCACTCTTGGGTTGTAGTTCCTTGCTGATTGTCATTAATTTACGTGTTCTAGGGCTTGTCTCTTGTAATTAATGCTTCTTTCATGATACTATTCAAACCCCATAGCTCATCAAAGCAACAACCCACGTGTTAATTACCCTAATCACATAGCAGCAAATTAGCTTCAATTGTATCAAAAGCCGAGTCCTCCTCAAATACTCTCTCCTGTACATTTCTTTCATCTCGTGTTCATTCATCTTATCCCTAACCATGATACCCAGGTCTTTATATCCTTCCTGTCCGACCTACTTTATAGTTTCCCCACTTTCCAGCTTGATCCCATGGCTTTTGCTGATTTCCCCACTTTTGAGAATCATTACATCACATTTCTCGATCCCAAATACCTTCCAATATCTTTGCTAATCATCTACAGAGTTTCCGTCAAACACTAGCGATAGCTTTAGGTCATCCACAAAACACAGGTTTTTATTTTCACCCTGCCTAGCATGTACCCCACTAGCATCTTTCTGAAAACGTTCGTTAGTGGCAGTATGCAGACAACAAACAGGAAAGGAGATTTGTCTTTACGTTCTGAGTTCAAATTCCACCGAGATCGACTTTACCTTCATCCTTTCGCAGTCAAGAAACTCAGTACTATTTGAGCACTGAGGTCGATCTAATCGAATTATTCCCTCCCCCGAAACTGCTGTTCCTGTGCCAAAATTTGAAACCATTATCATCACTATTATTGTTTTAGCAGCGAGCCAAAATTTCCTGCCTTGTGTTTAAAATAAAATAAAATAAAAGTGTGCTTAAATAGAAATGGTGCTTAGCGCAATTTGTTCCGTCTTTTTATTCCGAATTTAATTTCTGCCGAGGTCGTCTTTAATTTACATTCTTTCAGGGTTGATAGAGTAAGCGCCAGTTGAGCAGTATGGTTGATGCAATCGAAAGGCCTCCTCCCATATAATTTTAGCTTTGTGCCTTTAGTTAGATAGAATTATTATTCTTTTTGTTTAACTTTTGGTCAGAGATTCCTGAACAGACCTATAAACAAATTCATCTGTGTCTTCATAATCTCTTCTTTTTTACTATGACATTATCAAACACAAAATTACCCACTGTGCCATTGGCTTATCTTTTAATCTATGGTATATGAATTAAAGTAGAGATATTTGGTTGCTGCTTCTATTAGAGTGAATGTCCTGGTAACATTTCCTTACTGAATTCGTGTGCATCTATCATTTAGCAGACAGTAATGTCCTCCGGTCAGCATAAAATAAATTTGTAAATGCAAAATGAAAGGAAGACGTAAATGTTAGTATATAATATAAATGTAATCGAGGAAAAGAAGAGATTGTTGAAGCATAAATGGTACTCACAGAACTGTTTCTTTCACGAGCCCTCTCTGATTGTTAACTTTCAATGGAATATTCTATTATTTTGGGGGGAAATATAGATATGTTATTAATAACAACAACAAAAACAACAAAAACGGCAGTAGCAGCAGCAATAATGATGAGAACAATAGCAAATAGAAGTCGCAGCGGGGGGTTACTTTATTCGTCAAAGCTTGGTGAATGAAAAGCGAATAATATAGATCCTTGTCCAAACACTCCATAGGACGGTTGCTTGTTTTTGAACTTACAAATCATATGGTATTTGATCACTATATCAACTGACTTATCTTCCACACACAGAGAAGGAAATCGTAATTAGAAATTAAAAGCAAAATGAAACTAGCGTGGATTTAGTTTCCATTGGAAGAGGCGTATATTTCTATAAAAGTAAAATGTATATTATTTCTCTTTAGGTGTTATAGTGGGAAAAAAAAGCAAAATAAAAGACAAGAAAGAAAACAAGAAGAGTGAAAGAAGAGAATGGTAAAACGTAAAATGATAAATTCCGTTAGGTATATTTAAAAACGTAAAGGGGAGGATTAAAAGGAAGTAAAAGAACATGTGTTCCACACGTAAAATACATTCAGAAAAGATTAGTGAGCAGCAAGCAGGGAGATAAATGCATCTATAGGTCTGATTTGTAAAGATATTAATACATACGTAAATCTAAAAACAGTTATTAGTGTAACGGATTAGTATCGTAGCTATAGTAATTTCCATTTATACAATACAAGATTTTTTCAGAGACTACATTTTGTGAAAACTCCAGGCTGCTTTAAACTAGTATTCAGAAGTATGTAAGTTCTTAAGAACGAGTTATTATTTTTTTACCCCCTTTCACCAGGGCAACGACAATATATTTCCTTTCTGGTTAAGTAATGTCTCGGTCTATACATGATATTCTATCATACATTCCTAATGAAAAGATTTTCCTTTGATTTAATTTAGGTTGTTTCTCCTTTCTATGTGTCTAAACAGATAATATCGTTCTAATGCACTTGTTTAAAGTTCTTTTCCTTAATGCATATTTAGTGTTTTTGCCCTAGCCTAAATTTGGTTTACAAGGTGTGAACTTCTTATGTACGATAGTTTCTGCATAGCGAAACATATTAAGTGGGCACGATCATTTTCAAATAGTAAGATTCATATGTATGTATGCATGTATATATATATATATATATATATATATATATATATATATATATATATGTAGGTCCCGGGTTGATTCGGGGTTAACCACAGTAAATAAGGTACTCAATACATAGAGCTTCCTGAAGATTTCTCTTGAATGAAACAGTTCTAGTCCTGTAGAAGCTCCTTTTATATATATATATATAATATATATATATATATATATATATATATATATATATATATATATATATATATAATTATATTAAGAGAGAAAGTCGGAGCATGAATTCTCTCCTCCATACTGAATGTCTAAACATGCATAACGCTGTTGGTGGGAAGAAAAACTATTTAAGATTTTAATCTTGAAATTAGCTAATTAGCTAATTCTTAATTAATGTGGTGTCTTTTTTTTAATATCTCCTCACTATCCGGCTTTTAATCGCATGTATTTATGGCGTTTTTCACGATAGCCTCGTAATGTTTAGACATTCAGTATGGAGGGGAAAGGTCACGATTCAACTTTCTCCCTTAATATAATTATACCATGTGTTACATGTTTATTATATCATACCTTGATAATGTGTGGACTAAGATCCCTGCTGACAAGCCGCTGGTATATATAGAGTGTTAATCACTTTCGGTATCCAAATTAGTGTTTCCTTCATAGAGTAACTTCCGTATTTGTTAAGTATATAAACAGTTTGGTTGGTTGTCTCTCTGAAGACCGTCAAAATGACGTTGCCTCATTTGATGAGAACTCAATAAGGTTCGAAAATTGATTAAAGTTGTTTCACTCTGCGGAGAAATGGCTACAATCGGTCCTGTTTATAATTATTCCATATATTTACATGTACTTATGTGTAAAAATTAAATTAATATATAAATTCTTTATTTTAATGCTAACTACCTGATAATTATCATTTAAGTCATTTTTATCCTTATTTTAGGAAAATATATAAATATATGAAACTAGCAGTATCCCCCGGCGTTGCTCGGGTTTGTAAGGGAAATAACTATAAAGCATGTTTAGAGAGTTATAGCCAAAGAATAGCAAAAAATGCATTAAAAATGGAAAAAAAATTATGGTAATTTTTTTTTTAAATCGTTGACTCACCGTAGACATATTTAGAGAGTTACGTCCCTTATATAATAGCGAAAAAAATGCATTAAAATGGAAAAAATGACGGTATTTTTTTTTTAATCGTAGACTCATCGTAGACGCGCGCTAATACCCAGAAGGGCTCGATATGAATCACGACTATAAGATACTCGGTTTTGGTTAAACTGCACCGCAAAATGTGGAAGTAGTTAGGAATCTAAATCGTAGGAGACAGACACACAACTTGACTTTTATATATAAAGATATTAGTATAACATTTTTACTCCCCATCAAAAATCCACATTTTCAGCGGTCGGATTTTGATATAAATGCATGTGATCTTCGTGAGAAAGTTTAAATCTGTGCATAGACATGCAGATTCGCTTTGTTATGGGTATGTACTAACACCTGTTCATATATTTTCACATGATGATCAGAAAATCTATTTAAGATTTTAATCTTGAAAATACATAATTCGCAATTGATCTGGTGTCTTTTTCTAAATATCTGTTCACTAGCCCGCTTTCAATCACGTGTATTTAGGGAGCTTCGGTAACTTCACAATGTTTAAACATTCATTCAGTATGCAAGAGAAAAGTCCTATTTCAACTTTCGCCTTTAACATAATTATATACACACACACACATATATATATATATATATATATATATATATGTATGCATGTATACGCATACATATACACACACACATACACGTATATATATATATATATATATATATTTATATTCATATATATATATATATATAATATATATATATATATATATATATATATATATGGCAGAAACGTTAACGCGCCGGGCGAAATGGTTAGTGGTATTTTGTCTGCCTTAAAGGCACAGAAGTGGCTGTATGGTAAGTAGCTTGCTCTTACGAACCACATGGTCCCGAGTTCAGTCCCACTGCGTGGCACCTTGGGCAGCGTCTTCTACTATAGCCTCTGACCGACCAAAGCCTTGTGGGTGGATTTGGTAGACGGAAACTGAAAGAAGGCCGTCGTATATGTATGTATATATATATATATTATATATATATATATATTATATATATATATGTATAGATAGATATATGTATGTATGTATGTTTGTGTGTGTTCGTGTGTTGGTGTTTGTCCCCCAACATCGCTTGACAACCGATTCTGGTGTGTTTACGTTTCCGTAACTTAGTGGTTCGGCAAAAATAACCGATAGAATAAGTACTAGGCTTACAAAGTATAAGCTCTGGGGTCAATTTGCTCGATTATAAAGGCGGTGCTCCAGCAAGGCCGCAGTCAAATGACTGAAACACGTAAAAGAGTATCTCTCTCCCTCCCCCTCTCTTTCTCTATCTCTCTCTCTATATATATACATGAATCGTGGCTCTTCGTCGGTTATGACGATGAGGGTTCCAGTTGATCCGATCAGCGGAACAGCCTGCTCGTGACATTAACGTGCACGTGGCTGAGCACTCCTCAGACACGTATATCCTGAACATAGTTCTCGGGGTGATTCAGCGTGACACAGCATATGAGAAGGCTGGCTTTTTGAATACATGTACAACAGAAACAGAAGAAAGAGTGAATAAATGTTGTGGTGAAAGAGTACAGCAGGGTACACCACCATCCCCTGCTGGAACCTCGTGGAACTTTAGGTGTTTTCGCTCGATAAACACTCACAACGCCTGGTCTGGGAATTGAAACTGAGATCGTAGACATGCATGTCCAGTCCTGTTACGAATACCCTTGATGAGTTGCTATCCAAGAAGTCATGGGATGAGGGGGTGAAGCATGACCTTCAAATATTGGGCCTCACAGATCTTTGGAGATATGCTGTGATTAAGAAGCCAAGGTAAAACCAATATCGTAGCTGTAGCCACTGACCCCTGATTAGCTCCCATGCCAGTGGCACGTAAAAAGCACCATCCGAACGTGACCAAAGTACGTGATCAATGCCAAGCCCGCTTGACTGGCTCAGTGTCCCAGTGGTACGTAAAAAGCACTCACTACACTCTCAGGGCATCCACCTGTAGAAACATTGCCAGATCAGATTGGAGTCTGTTGCTGCCGCTGGCTCTCCAGACCTCAGTCAAACAGTCCAACCCATTCCAGCATGTAAAACGGACGTTAATTGATGAGGATGATGATGATGATGATGATGATGCTGACGACGACGACGACGATGATGATGATGATGATGATGATAGCAACAATTGTGTGGAAAGTGTAGATTTGCATCCAGAATCAACAAATGGTGACCCGTAATCGTAAAATGTTACTCAGACTTGCACACGGAAGAGGAAATGCATAGGTGCATGTCCATGGTTTCTAGATGCACATGAAATCTTCGGGTATATTTGCCAGAAATTCACAATGTTTTAAAGAGCGATGAAACATTTAAAATAGCGCTATGTTAAAAATAATAAACCATATTTTATAAATTGTCTACACTCCATTATTGGAAGCCGGAAGCCAACAGACGAGATTCGTAAGAAAGTGAATTAAGAAAAAATTGCAGAAATATATCAAATCTTACTGGTCTTACAAGAGTTCCATTCTGACTTCTCATCTACAAAATTTTCTTATTGTACAGCGGAATCCAGGAGTAGCATACGACAGAGTAATATTCAGCGCGGCAATGACACTTTAAATAGTAGTGTAATAGAAGGCATCACAATTTTTTGCTATCGTTCGTATTTACTGTTGAAGACGTTAAGACAATTCCCGGTGATAACATTCATATGAAGAAAGGAAATGGCATGAGAGTACCAATGACAAGTAACGTAATGGCGAGGTCTATATTTTTTTGTCTCAGCTCATATATATTTCAATCACACGCACACAAACATACATACTTACATACATACATACATACATATATATATATATACACACACACACACACATATATATATATATATGTATGTATGTATATATATACACACACACATAAATACATATATATATATATGTATATATATCATATATATCGCTAGATAGAAAGGTAGATAGATAGATAGACAGATCGATAGATAGATGTACATCTATGTATATATATATATATATATATATATATATATGTGTGTGTGTATATATATATATATATATATATATATATATATGTATATATATATATGTGTGTATGCGTATATACATTATACATACATGCGCACATACGTACATACATACATACGTACCCAAGGACGCCGAGACCAACATCGTAGAGTTAAATCTCGTTCTCTACTGCAGGGTGTTATTAACACAGTTGTAAATAATTGATGATTACATTCCATTCTTAATTGCATCTTTTTTTTTTCGCAGGTAGTGCACGTCCTTGCTGAGGACCAATTAAAATAGCAAGCACACGTATGCTGGTAATGGAGGCAGGTGAGACTGTAGAAATATATACAATTAAATGTCGTGATGAATAACAAACACGATTCCAGACGTCAAGTAAAAACGAAAACCAATACGATAACGTCTGCAATACTCAAATGGTAATAAAATATGAACAAGAATATCAACGACGAAAACAAGATCTACAGGAAGAAAAAAAAACATGAAAAGTTTTCACGTAAGACAGTGCATGACTGACAATATATCTGAATGCAACTGAAATACTACATGACAAATAGAAGCACAGATGTCCGTGTGCATGTCTGTATGTATATATATATATATATGTGTGTGTGTGTGTGTGTGTGTGTGTGTGTGTGTGTGTGTGTGTGTGTGCATGTATGTATATACATATATAAATACAGAAAAACACACCTATACATATATATATATATATATATATATATATATATATATATATATATATATATATACATATGAATGTGTACATGTATATATGAAGGCATATATATTTTGCATAACTGTAATTGATGTTTTTTTTTCAGAAAATTACTTCGTATATCTAAATTATACACATGTACACATATTCACAGAAACAAACACTGTTTCTCACCTGCATGTATATTATATATATATATATATATATGTATGTATGTATGTAAGTATGTATGTATGTATATGTATATATGTGTGTGTATGGGTGAGTGTGTTTGCATATGTCCAGGTGTATCCATGCATACATACGTGCACACACACATACATATATGCATACATAAATGTATACATGCACATATTTGTATACACACATAATTATATATATATATATATATATATATATATATATATATATATATATATATATACATACATATATATATATATATACATGTTTATACATCCATATGTATTAAAGTATGTATGTATGTATGTACGTACGTGTGTATGTAAGCATGTATGCATTCTTGTTAAGAAACGGCCTGTCAATTAGAAGATCTGCAACAACATTTTTCTTTATTTTTTGTGGTTTCAAAACTTTCTTATGTTTAATATATTCCACATATATTTCTAGTCAATTCTTTACGTGCGAGAATATATGAAAGTTTAGTATTGGTGGCTGCGGTTCAATTATTTTTTATATGTCTTATGGCAGATCGTGGTCGGTTCTAAATATTTTATGCATGTGTGGCCTACTTATCTATATATACGTACGTACGCAGTACGTACGTCTGTATGTACGTATGTATGTATGTATGTATATATGTATTTATGCATCTGTTTTGTGTGCCTTTGTACATATATGCATAGATGTCCTTCAGGCTTTTTCTTCTATTGCTTTTTCTTCTATTGCTTTGTCATGAGACATTAATATCGAGACAATTGCTGTAAACCGAAATTGTACAGATGTCTGTCGGATGAAAAGAAACTTCGAATATTACAATGAATTTTTGCTATAAAGGTCTCACATCGATTCTTACAAAATGGATGTTCCGAAAGTCTTTGGAATATTTATGCTATAATAAGTTGGCAATTCCGTCTGCAAATTTCTCATGGAATACAACTCGTGAGCACGTCGTACACACAAACTTACACAAAAGCATATACAAGCAAATACTTAAATAAGCACATATATACACGATTAAATATGTAGAAGTTATATGTAACGTGGGAGATTCCGTGTATGTTTGTTTGTGTGTGAGAGGGTATATTTTTGTGTATCTGTATGTAACAGAGAGAGAGATAGAGAGAGAGAGAGAGAAGAGAGGGAGAGAGAAAGATAGCGTAGTCATGTGTGTGTGTGTGTCTATGTGTATTTGTGTATGTGTGTGAGAGAGAGAGGGGGGAAGGGAGAGAGAGAGAAATCGTGTGTGTGTGTGTTATGGAGCTAATAAGATGTTTCTTAAGCCGATACCAGCTCTCTTAATATCTAAATATGTACAATTTCGGTGAATTATATAAGTTGTTGGTCAGCATGATTTCCTGCCAAATAATTTACATTTTCGACGGCTTAACGACAGGAGGAAAGAATATACCTATCACTATCACATGTTCTCCGAGACAGTGTTTGAAAAGCAAGAAGAAACCTAACCCCATGGGTCTTCTATAACAGGAACCGTGAAATAAAACGGAACGCATCTAATATCATCTATTGTTGTGGCGTAAAGTGAAAACAGAGTGGTAGGTTAGGTCCAAGAAAATATACATGTATCAAGATATTGTTTTCGATTCCACTATCTTAACTGAAACAATAGTTAATACATGCAATCAGTGCATTTAACAGAAGCAAAACATTCGACCGTATTTGTTGTGAGAAACAATAGATTACGCTTCTACAATCGCCAATCGTCTCTCCATTCAGATAATTTCCAGACAGCGCATAGCAATGTATAACGCTGATGTTTGTACAAAGTAAACTAAATGTCTCTTTCACTTTTCCCTATGTACATTGATAGCCTCGCTGCCGTCATGCATAATGACTTACATTTAATATGCAGATATCGCTCTATGTCAGTATTCCTACATATGTCGCTCATAGGCAAGGTTTATACACATGTCAGACGCACAACTGAAAGAAAATATTCAGTCGAATCATGATTTAGTCACTTTTAGCAGCTCATATCATTTAAACAGTTTTGTGCTTAGTCATCAAGTCAAGAACAGCGTGATAAAGAGCCGATCCATACTTCAGATCAGATCATTTTCAAGAATAAATTTAATACCAGGTTGCAGCTCTGACTATATCGGCGAGGTGGTACTGACTTTGTACTCACACGCAAACAGACATACTCACACACACGAACACACAGACATGGACATACGCAGAGTGCTATACACAGAGACTAGGGGGGACATCCTCATCAACATTCAAATGAATACTTTTGTCAAATATTCGATCACATCTGATGGTATTTTCAATGATAATCTTAATAGCGGGTTGCATCACTCATAATATCTACTAAACACACACACGCACGAACGCACGCTCACACTCATTCATACACGCACACACACTCACGCTCATACACAAAGCACACACATACACACACACACATGCAGCACACACACGGACATTCTCGTCAACATACAGTAGAATGCTATTGTACCGAACGTCAAATATCCGAGCAGCAACAGCTTCAAATATTTCCCTTACAAACGCACACACGATTCTTCTCTTTGTTTATTTTATCCCGGTTAAAACTTCACCTTTTGAACAGCAAGCCAGTAGCGTGCCATCTTTCTCAAATACTCAGCCTCTCCTATCACAGTAATCTGCCTCATCCATCAGATCTACAGTTATTTCGTCCTTCTCTGGTCGTGCTGGTGGTGATGGTGGTTACTTTTGTGGTGGTTGTTGCCGCAAATATCACTCTTCAGCTCGTTGTCATTTATGGAAGTGAGTAACGGAAGAAGAGGAAAGTCTTCGTCTGAGGGGAGGCTTGGGGGAGGAGCCGTCCTCTCCCTTTATGCTTACATGAATGCAGTTGAATATACCATCTTGTACAAGTATTCATTATTTTTTTAACTAGACGAACCGTTTATGATGCAAAATATTGCCCCGCATGGCGCTAAAACAACTGCAGAACATCAGCCAAGAGATTTTTCGTGCTGTTATTAACAAATTTGGACAAACATTTAGCATATAAAACGATAATAAAAGTGTGAAAACAACAATTTTAACCAGCACTTATGTAGGGTGTTGGAAGTATGTCTGTACTACTCCGCAGCAAATAAAAAAAATCGTGTTAACTGGAACGGCTTATGTATTGAGAAGAGCATTATCGCTGTGAAAACATCCATTCATGAATTTATTTATTCATTAATTTTTTAGATACATATTTTACCTATGAATTTGCGTGTGTAATCTGGGAATGCATACAATGAGCTTCTCTGCCCTAGGTGTAGGGAAAACACTCAGCGAGAAACAGAAGAAAATTTGAAGAAGGAAAAATAATAATGATAATAATAATAATAATAATAATATATATGTTTTCGATCTAATTTGGATTCATTGACATCAAATGTTAATTCTTTGCAATCAAATTTGAATTTTTCAATTGGTACTCAAGCCTTGAAAGAAAAAAAGAGTTAAATTACATCAGCCGTAAGGGAATACATGTCTATCTTATCTAACTTGTCCTGTAGAGCCCACTAATTGATATCTGAAAAGTTCGATTAAATAACTCATGAACACGGTGATAGCTTCCACCAAAAGATGCTCCATTACGTCGACCGGCCTGAACCAAGGGAGATAATAAACGAACGATTCTTTTTCTATTATCCCCTCTTGTTCAGACTAGTCGGCGTAATGGAGCCTCTTTTGGTAGAAGCTATCGCTGTGTTCATGAGTTATTTCATCGAACTTTTCAGATATCAGTTGGTGATATCATATTTGGTTGATTAAAAATGCAATGGCAAGTATTTATCGACCCAATATATCATATTATAATAATAATATCTTCTCTACTATTAACTCAAGATCTGAAATTTGCGGGGAGGAGCCTTTTCGATTATATACATGTAATCGACTGAGCCAGCCCCTCTCAAGAGTTTTCTATTGGTCTGAAAAAAGGTAGAATGGATTGTGGTGTCGTGTTGTTGAGCAAGTCACTTTATTTCACATTGTTCCAGTTCACTCAGCTGTAGAAATGAGTTGCGACGTCACAGGTGCCAAGCCGTATCGACCTTTGACTTTCCCTTGGATAACATCAGTGACGTGGAAAGAGGAGGCTGGTACGCATGGGCGACTACGTGTCTTTCATATATAAACTTGGCCAGACTTGTACCTCGGAGGGCAACTTTCTAGTTGCTATCCCATGGCCATTCATGACCGAAGGGGGTCTTGCGTGACTGCGTGTGTATCCTTGGCGATTTTTTTCCTCCGTCTTCCCTTCCTTGGATTTTTCCTCTTTCTATGTTTCTGACGAAGAGCTCCGCTCGAAACGTTAAATCCTCCTTCTTTCTTTCATTTCCTGAGCGTCCAATAACACTATACTTGTACCACATCCTCGCGTTGTTGTGTTTTCTCTTTGTGTTTTCATGTTTGGATTAACTATAAATATTTAGCCTGGTTATATTAATTTGTTCTGTATTTATGAAAGGAAGAATACAATTGAAGCATGTTTAAATTTATCTTCTACTATAGTATTTGCGTGCGTCATTTGCTTTGTTGGTGATAATGCCTACTTCATATATAATTGCTGTACGTACATTATACTGCTGTTTTTGGCATCTTAGCACAGCTCTAAAATAGTAAAGAATTCTCTCTATGGGTGGTTGATTGAGAAACATTTAAGAAAAGTCTAGGAAAGTTTTTAACAATACTGGACTCAACAATTTGGGAAAATTATGAAGGAAAACATTATATATATTTTTTTGTAATATCAAAAAATTCATTTTAGTATATATATATATATATATATATTACGGAGATGTACTTGCATAGCAAGTGATTTGATCTGAGATCGTGTGCTGAAACAAAAACAATTGCAGCGTGGAAGGTGTTTGTAAGCCATTTAAGAAACACACAAAAGCCGTTCGATTCACTTCAACATTTAAGTTTAATTTGTCAAAATATTTTCGTCGCTTTAAGACCGCGGCCTGTTCACTGACAAATATCCGTGCTGCATCATATATATATATAAATGATGTTTTTTCATATTATTCATTAAATATCTTTTAAACTCAGCTAAACATGCGTCTCTCTCTACATGTGCATGTCTGTGCATGTGTATGAGTGTATGTGCGTGCATATACGTGCGCGTGCGCGTAGTAAAATTGATCGTAGATTATTGGTTTTGGAATTACAACTCTAAACCACCGCAGAAAACTAACAGCAACATATTTTAATAGTATATTTTTACAATACCATGGTATTATCTATCGTTATTGCAATAATTCATTCATAATAACTCAACAGTAAATCTATAGATCAGTTGAAATAAAAGTTACATAATGAAATTATCATCAGAATCGCCAGCATTTCGGAGAACTTCTATATTTTCTTTCATTTCCATGTTCTGTAATAAGTCTGAGTTAGTGCAAATCATTGAAATTCCGCTCATATAATGTTTAATTTTTGTGGTTCGACGTAAATCGAGTCGTTCAGTGATATCACCATATCTCTAAATGCATTTATCTCTAAATTGCTTCAGGAGATTTGGAGACGACAAACGTTGCTGGTGAGTGATATACATCCTCTTCATGAGATGAACGTTTAATTCTCAGTTCTTTATAAAACCTTATCAATGTGTATCAATGAAAGACGTTTCTCTGTCTTCAATTAGACTACAGCTTTCATATTATTCACAAAGTGTGTTATTTATATATAAGTTTAAAACATTTAGTTAATAATAATATGTTATGTAAAAAAAAAGAGAAAAAGTAACGAAATATACATTCAATCATAGAGTGGAATCTGTCTACTACCTCCGGCGATGATTTTCTGTCGTTAACTTTAAAATTAACTTGTATCTGTTTGGAATTTCATCAACTTAACTGAGGATGCTGCCTAGATCAGATTTGATACATTGCTTCCAGTATCATCTAGTATTAGAATTATATGTCTGCAAAGATTCTGGTGCAGGCTGGCGCTGCACAGTACCAAAGGACCCGCTTTTGCCGTCTGGAGTTACGGCCAGAAACTGATCCACGTTGCGTGAATGTGGACATGTTTTCGGAGACAAGTGGGCATACTTTGATTTCAAACCCCAGATGACTGTATCTCGGGTTAAGAATTGAAAATGAGTGCAACGTCAAACTCCAGCATTGACCAAAAGTTTGCCAATGAATTAAAGTTACTAAAAGATTATCCCGAACAACTGTGGCGCCCCAGAATTGTCACTGAACGCAGATTGAAAATACTAAAAAGGTAAAACTGTAAAAGTTTGTGCGTATGAGCGTACGTATGCGTGTGTGTTTGTGCGTGTGTGTGCGTGTGTGTGTACGTGCGTGCTTGTGTACGTGCATGTGTGTTTGTGTGCGTGCGTCTGTGTGTGTGCGTGCATGCGTGTGTGTATGTATGTTTGTGTATATGTGTGTGTATGTATGTGTGTGTGTGAATTGTGCTAATTTCTGAAATTAGGAATATCATTATTATACATCGATATACATATCTATATATTCGGGATATTGGCCTTATCTTCGTTGTTGTAGTCACGAATCTTCAGCCGCTCTGAAAAATCAGTCGGATGGAGGGTACGATTAACGTGCTAGGAGATTGGTTTGGGTCAGACCGCCAAATAGAGAAGAAATGTGCCGAGGTATCGAGCAGGGTAACCCACATAGGCAACAACTGGTCTTGGCGATGGCTATCCCTGAAAGGGAGGGCGGAGGTGGTCAATATGTTCATCGCATCGGTCATCAACTACCGTCTAACCGTCGTTCCTTACCCTGATTCGTGGTTGATCAAGCTGGAAAGACAGCTCTTCCACTTCTTGTGGAAGGGCTCGAAACGGCTTGTGAGATGTTCTATTTGCTGCCAACAACCGTTAAAGGGTGGAATAGGGAAGCCTTGACTGTTGATGCGCAGAGATGCGCTGTGGTTGAGGCAGCTGTGACTCTACCTGGATGGTGAACGTGTGTTGTCTCCGCTAGCGAAACGGATGTTTCCCAAGTTCACTAGTTTCGCTGGACGAGAAACATGGTTCTATCGAAGATCGAAGTTGGGTACATGGTTTACTGAGTGTCGTAAGGCTCTCCTGCTATTCCGTCGCTTGGGCAGCGCCTGTGGTAGTGGTTCCACCTCATTCTTTTATAGAGGGTTGCTAGAGGCGGAATGTGACCCTAGGTCTCGATGATAATCAGCTGGTCAGTCTTTTTCAAAGTACATTCGGGCCGAATACATTGGACAACTTTGACAAGTCTCTGGCATGGCAATGTTACCGAGGAGCCTTACCTGTTCGGGACAAGCTCACAAGGCGTGGTGGCTACGGCCCATCGACCTGTCCAAACGCTATTGTTCAGTGTTCGGAGGTTTCAAACGTGTGGATTTATGCTGAACAACTGTTGTCAAGTGCAGGAAGAGGACAGCTATTGACTGAGTCAACAGTAAAAGTTGACTCGCCTGATTTCCTATCGAAAGAAAGTAAGAATTGTTTTCTCATTGTAGTAGCAATTGCGAAAGAGGTAATTTGGTAGACGAGATTGATTGGGTTAAAGTCAGGCATCTTCATTTCTGATCCTAAATTGGTGAATTACTTCACCTTTCACCTGAAGAGGAAAATAGGGCTAGGGAGAAAATACCTGTCTGCGAAAATGTTTGACAGACGATGGAAGAATGTTGCACGAATGTTGCTTATAAATGTCACCTCATGAATGCAATACAAGACGAGTCACATGCATCAGTGGTGCGGCGGGGCTCCTGGGGTCCGTGATGAACCCGCCTCCCCACTCCATCCGTAATGTCTTCCGGTGTGTCCTGTCATTCGATTTCATTATATTTTGATAAATTTTAAAATTCATAAGTCAAAATTCATTCGTTCATCTGACTAAAAGCAGATTGTGCCACCCCTTCTTTGTTGGCCCCTTGTGAGCAATGAAAACTCACATTTCATATTCATTTTCATTCTGTCTATCCGTATATTGTACCCTCTGTACTATGGCCGTAGTGCAAAATAAAGAGAGAGTGCGTAGTAGGCGGCATAAGATAGTTATATTAATTGGAGTTTATTTTGTTTTATTTCATTGCTATTAGACGTAAGTCATCTTGTTCTGTCTTATGCTAGGATTCTCTTCTCTCCAAACTTTGTATGTTCGGTGTTTGAGACGTCTGTTGGTTGATACATGTTGGTGGAGTAAGCTTCAATGACATGTTTATTATCTCCCCTGGAGTATTTTTATCTTTCGATTTGATTGGTGCCTGCAGGTGTTAGGCATGGAAGACCTTCAGAAGGACTTGTCTTGTTATTAGAGACCTCCAAACTCATATTGCTAACAAGAAGCAAACTTTCCGACCTTTGTCTGGTTCTGCTCAATGGGACGCGGCCCTTGTTCATCCGAGTGAAAGGATATGTTTCTCGTATCGTAATCGAATGACGCTTACAGAACGAAATTCACTTCATTGCTCTTTTTCCTCTTTGGTAGATGTATCTCCGAACATGGATGTTTAGTGGTGAATTATTTAAAATTATTATTCGTGTTGATTTAAATAATTATTAGTTGTGATTTAAATTATTATTGATATCATTAGGGCAGCGAACTGGCAAAATCATTATCATACCAGACAAAATACTTAACTGCATTTCATCCTTCTGAGTTCAAATTCCACAGAAGTTGACTTTTCCATTCATCCTTTTGGATTCAATAATAATAAGTACCAGTCAAGTACTGGGGTCGTTGTCCAAATCTTGTCGCTATAGTAGAAAGGATTTTTGTTACTATTTACATAATGTCGTATGACTTCATTTTAGCACTAACATATTTTATTCCATATTCTGTCATTATATTTCTGTGCTTCTAAATATTTTCAGTTAGTTAAACTTAATACCTAAAGAAAACACTGACTTTATTCATCCAGATATATAGAAACTATAAATTCATATCGTGTTGTTGTACATTTAATTTCGACTACTTCTCGGAAGACGAAGATAAATCGATAATATACCCAGTCATGATTCGAAGTCTCAAGGATTTTTATGCTTTCACTATGATTTTGCAATAAAATTTTCAATAGTTTATGAATTACTCTCTACATCAGATAATCTATATATGTTTAACAGCGTCTGCATACGTATCACCGTTGTCGGACGTTTCAGTATAATTATATTAACATGCTTGCTTCTACAGTTTTCAAGACGAATCTGATTTATTTCATTGAACATCCCACAATAGCTAAGTTTACTTAGTTTCATAGCAGTGGGTACGTATAATATGGAAATATTAACCAGCATGAAATATTCTTCCTTTCCATGATGAAATTTATCTTTCTCTTGCTTAAAACATTAAATCGGAGTCACGTATCTAATTTGCATCCTATCTGATTATGTTGGTGAGTTATTTACATGTAGTCAATTTGTTCTGTATATTGGTTTGAAATAAAAATGGCAAGCTGACTCCATAGATTATTTTCATAAGAATTCTCTAAAGACTTTATCGAGAGACATCGATAGGCTATCTGTCTTCGACTCAATTACGATATTTTCCGATTCCTTTCCGATGGTATATTGCAATTCCCGTTTTTATAGGTTTTCTATAATTTCTATAAATCTATATTTTTCATAAATCCTCGTTTTATGCAGATAGCAAGCTTAGCATGCCGCCCGATTTAACATAACAATCTTGTGTTTTTGAATTTTTATTGGAAGTGATTCTCCGATAAACATTCTAGTTTCGACCTCTGTTCATGCTTTTTCTATGAACAGTGATCGATTGCTGCTCAAACGAGACATTAACTATAGCAATCTCTTCCATCTTCGTGGAACTAAAGGGATCAAGGACAATACACTTCATTTTTCCTCGACAAGCATGCACAAATCTTTCACCAGTGTTTTGTTGCAATTTCCGGATTTATATGATTTCAATAATTTTGAAGCCCTAAATTTTACGTAAATCCTCACTTTTATTATTATTATTTTAATTTCTTATTTTTGATTGCAAAGTGTAAGCTGAGTTTGGCGCCTGTCATCTAGTGTTTCTTTGTCTCAATTAGAATTGATTCTCCGGAAAATATATCAATTTTCATCATTGCACGTGTTTGAACGATTGTTGTTCCAGTGAGACATTGCCAGCAGAAGTCCATTTCCATGGACGCGCGGAGCTCAGAACCAATCAATTCATCCTCACTTGACAAACTTGTAACAAATATTTCATTCAATTCCCAACGATTTGCGATATATTATATATATGTATTTGCTGTATATTTACATACACAGGGCGAATCAGTTTTGGGGGAGACGTCTTTCAAGAGGTCTAACTTTCCTCTTCTTTTTCTTTTACCTTACGTTTCAGATAAATAATTTCAGACGTCAAGTGAAAAACAAAAACATGCTGTAATCGTAGCCTAGAAAGCACCGTAGTGAGATACAGAGATAGCTCACTTTCTGATAGTTGTCTGATACTTCGTTGTCAAAGTTCGAAAGGAAGCGGTAGCTGCTAACGGGGATCCAGTATCAAAAGCTAAACGCTGTACAGGGCCCTAATAACAGCAAAACGTATAACTATGTACAAGTTCAAAAACTTTGCAAATAGCTTCAGCGTTTCAGAATACACCATCAAAAGAGTTGTGCATGAAAACAACCATTACAAGTTGTAAGTGATCTGGAGGAATCAATTCGTGTGGTGTGTGATAAGATGATCGTTCGATTCGTGCAAAGTGCTTGCTAAACAAATTAAAACACCAATAACCTGGACCAAAAGTAAAGCGCATGAACGGCAATTGGTTATACTACGTTACCAGCAACTGTGATGGTTCTGTGACTCATAGGCAACACAGAAAATGTCATGCCTCCTCACTTTTTTTTCACGGGGCTTAAAAGTCAATGGCACTGTCTAAACAGAGATGTTGTTGGAGAAAATTGTGAGGACCTGGATAGAGAACGCAATGGAAGAGGATACTTCATCCAACAAGGCTTTGCGTCATCTCAAAAGTCTAGAGCAACCCAAGTATTGATGCATGCAAATGTCCATGATCATGTTCTGCCAGACACATGGCCTCCCTACCTCATCAGACATCAATACGTTGGACTATTGCATGTGTGGAGCAGTCAAGGGAGACATCAATCAATATCCTCATAACACCATACGATTTCTCAAGTGTAACATAACCAGTCCTATGTACAAAATTGATAAAGATCATCTGATTCGGGCATCTCAATGCTTCCGACCTCGTATTGAAGCATCTATTGACGCTAAAGGTATATTCATTGAATAGATGTGATAAAATGTTTCTCGGGGTTATTTCTGCCAATTTCCGTCCAAATCCATCACTTCATTGATGAGCTATACGTATTTTTCTAAATTCATACAAATTACCACCAAATACTAACTACCCTATGTCTAGCCGCACTTGTTACTTTTTTCTTACAACAGGTATTTTGTTTATTCATGTTATTTGTAAGTAATTATGTTATAGTAATTCTTTATTTGTAAAACTGAACATTTGATATCTAATTTAATGCAAGCTAAGTAGAAAATATTTTATTGCAAATTTATGTTCATACGTTTAAGGCGATCTTTTTGTAAATATTATTCTCTACAATTTGTAACCCATAAAGTATATTAATATGTATTGATAAATGAGAGTTTGAAATTGCTTGAAATATTTCTATCGAATTCATTAGAAACTTTATTAAAATTCTACTTGACATCAGGAATATATACTCAAACAGTTATAAGCTTTGGCCAACAGTTTTGTTCGTTATTTGAAAGAGCAAAATACACATTAAAATGTCACTTCAACAATACCATACACATCTGTTTAACAACTTGCTGATGTCAAATCACATAAATATAGTACTATCTCTATCTGTGGGATTCGAAGATATCCAACTATCAACGTATACAATTAGGTCATATCTCGCTCCTTCTCTGTTTCTCACTTCCTTTTTCTCCCATTCTCTTTCTCTCTCTTTCTGCAGTCGAATAGTATTTATTTGTCAATTTAGGAATCATTTTGCCAACTTGTATCGAACTCTGTAGCACATTGAGTTTTCTCATAAGCGAGTAGAGTTGTAGGCTAATACGTTCATAGAAATAGTAAATGTTGATTTCAAATTCGGGCACAAGGCGAGCGATTTCGAGGGAGGGTAGTAAGTCGATTACATCAACTCCAATACTCCACAGGTATTCATTTTATCGACCCAGAAAGAAGGAAAGGCAAAGTCGACCTCGGCGGCATTTGCGCTCAGAAGAAAGAGCTGGACGAATTGTTGCTAAGGATTTTCTCCATCCGTCATGCTGACGATTCTGCTATATTGGGTCGCATGACAATTCCCAAGTTTACAAAAAGAAACAAAACAAAAACAAAACAAACATGAAGCACGCTAAAATAAAATTTGGAAGTGAGACAACATAGGGAATATAACAGGAACAAATGAGTTATAATTTAATTATTTGGAGCATAAGAGTTTATTGTGAATACAACACGCACGTTATTTTACATATTAGACAATGAAAACAACAATAAACATTGAGCTATACATAATTATAATTCTCAAACATGCTTCTTATTGTTGCAGTTATTTTGATGGTTGCATCCATTACAGTGTTGGTCGAGTGCGGAATCACACTAGCAGTAAACAACACAACTCCTTCGTTTTAAATTCAACAAAAATGGTGAAATAGCCAACACATATTCAAAGATGAAAGCCATGACTTCTCTTTCTTCAGAAACTACTCATCTAAAGGTATCAATGAATACCATTAAATAGGCCTCGTGTCAGTCGACGATGAGAATCTTATATAAAATATGACAGCTGATATAGTCATTGTTTTTAGCTCAGCACCAGGCAATTATATAATTAGGAGAGCTAATAGAATCCAGTTTATATTCTTTAAATGTACTCCTACTCAAAAGAGAAATATTCAGTTTCTCTCTGAAATATCTATCAACCATTATCCCATTTCTATCTTATTTTTTTAAATTTCATATGTAATTTCAATTATTTAGTCAGTTCTTTGTAATTAGAACTCCGTCATTCCCCGTCTGGTCAGGTAAGGAGCAATGGTATGGTGACTCATCACTCTGTTCCTCAATGCCTGAAGTTTAGGGTAACAGTTTAACAGCGCCGGGTTTTCTCTCATAGGGTTCTCCAGGGCACAGAAACACATCATATCGGCCATAGTCATCTGTAAAATAAGATTTAAAAATAAACAGAAAGAAACGAAATAACGACAACGATTTATAAGGTATTACTCTCGTACGAACCCATGAGATTGTTTTACATAGATAAGAACAGTTGAGTAAATAAATCTTCACATCATCTTTGATGCCCTTTATCTTCTACGTTATACTTGTTTCAGTCGTTAAATTTTGGCCATACTGGAGCACCACATTTTAAGACTAAATCGAAGAAATCGATCCCTGTACTTTTATATTAAGTCTGGTACTTATGCCATTGGGTTCTTTGTCAAAACGTTGAGTTACATGGAAATAAACAAACCAACACAACGGCATGCATATACATACACGCACGTTTGCACGTATATATATATATATATGTGTGTGTGTGTGTATATGTGTGTGTGTATTCTTTATTTTCTCTCCTTGTTTCTTTCTGTGTCCCTTTCTGTGGAAGAGCGTAGGCTCGAAAAGTTAAAGACTTTTTCACTTCCCGAGCGTTATACTAATACAACTGTTTGTTGTCTACACCACCTGTCTTCGTCTTCTGGTTTTTTTTTGTGAATTCTCTCGATATATATATATATATAGTAACTTTCCAAAACGAAGAACAAACACAATAAAAAAGCAACACGGCGAGGACATGGTACATGCAAAGCTTTGGCAGACGCTCATGGAATGAAAGAAAGGTGGTTCAACGTTTCGGGCAATCACTAGATTTTATTTAGCTGATGAGGTCTTATACAACAGAAAAATATCCATTGTGTTGGCCAGATTGCTTTAAAGACCAGATCCACTTCAAACTAGTCAATCTCAGTCATTCAAAGACTTCACTTGTCTGATCTTTATGGAGTTATTTCACTGTTTTTTCCCCTTGGATATTCAACACTCCAAGTGGAGGATCCATTTTCTAATGTCGTTTGGAATAATTCCAAGGGATCGAAATTATTTTTTCCGTAATACGTATGTGAATGCCTACTGTAATTGCATTCAGTAAATAGAACGCTTCACCGAGACACTTCACTTCGGGTATATTCTTATAAACACTTACATAAATTATCTGCCCCTGAAAACTGGAAGACAAAGTTGGTCTGAAACGAATTTGAACTGGAAACATAAAAGATGGGTGGAACATTTAGGATATTGAGGCAAATTATTTGTGATATTATCCTGACGACGATGATGTTGATGATGATTATAATGATAGGATTGATGTGGTGGTAGTGATGGTGGTGGTAATGATGACTGATGATGACGATAAAAAAGATGATGAGGCTGATGGTAATGATGGCGATCATGTTAATGCTAGTATTGATGTTCATAATGAGGAGAAGATGGTGGATGAGTAATGGCTGAAAGAGAGAGGAGATTATAGACGGAAAATATATCTAATGTTTCTAATATTAGTGCCAGTTCGAATTGAACTCTTCACCCTATTACACGCAGAACAGCATTCTATATAACAATATTGACATATGTTACAATAGCAGTATTACAAACAATAACAGTAAACATTATTACAATAGCAACAAAATCAACAAGAATTTATTACAATAAATGCTGCCTGAATTTACATCCGTGGAGCATAACTGATGACAAAACGAAAGTATAGACGATAAGGAGTTGTATAATAACGGGATAAATAAATAAAATAGAAACCATTGAGATGAACTGAAGTGTAGTGAAGTGAGTTACCTTCTCTCCCATAAAGAAAAGGTTGCCGCCATCAAACCTCTGCAAAGTCTCTTCCATAAACGGTAGGACACGTTCACAGGTGGTTTCGAACCGTAAGGTTTTCGCGCGCTGTCAATTGGAAAGAGAAAATATGTAAATAATATCATCATTCTTTTCGTTGTTGTTGATGTTGCCGTTGTCGTCGTCATCATCATCATCATCATCATCTTCATTAATTTCATTACCAGAACTCGAACGATCAATCAATCAATCAATCAAATGTAAGAACAAGAACAAAAATAGTCATAAAAACAAGTACAACAACAAGACGATCAAGAACAACAAATACAACGACAACGATAAAGCTAATGCCAAGGAATCGAAACAATTACAAGTGCTAAAAGAAAGCATTCAAAATTCCTGAAATAATTCTTAAACGCCATTATGATCGAAAGAAATGGAAAACATGGTGTTGTTATGGAGACGATCACCCTGATGGACGCCATTATCGTGTAAAAAATAAGAACAATAACGAAAACAACAGTAATAATATCAATATCAACAACAATGGTGACCTCCCAATATCCATCTTTTCACGCTGCTTCTCTGAAAATAATAGCTAGAAAATATAAAAGATTAATATGGTGAAAAATTGCATCTGCTTGAAGCATGAAAATATATGTATTTCAAACATAGGCTCAATGCCAGCCATATTTATATGAGGAGAATATAGTGTAAATTGAACATTACATTATATTATACATGAATAACGGTACACTACATTGTAGCATATTTGAATAGAATATTACATTGTAACTTACTCTATTGATTCTACCACAATGAAATTGTAGCACAAAAATAATGTTAGTAAATTATTTTGCTTCTGTCTATTGAAGCCCAGAGCCGATGTGTTTCAACATATGGCCCTGTAACATCGTTGCAGCATGCCTACTAACTCAGATACATCAGCCTCATAAATTTCTACTTCTCTTATCATCCCTGACCTGTCTCACTGAACAGTTATTCATTGCTTCTTCACAAAGCATTACTTCCTCTTGCTCTTTTACTTGTTTCAGTAATTTGACTGTGGCCATGCTGGAGCACAGCCTTTAATCGAGCAAATTGACCCTAGTACTTATTCTATCGGTCTATTTTGCCGAACCGTTAAGTTACGGGGACGTAAACACATCAGCATCAGTTGTCAAGCGATGTTGCGGGGACAAACACACACACACACACACATATATATATATATATATATATATATATATATATATATACATATATGCGACGGGCCTCTTTCAGTTTCCGTCTACCAAATCCACTCACAAGGCTATGGTCAGCCCGAGGCTACAGTAGAAGACACTTGCCCAAGGTGCCACGCAGTGGGACTGAACCCGGAACCATGTGGTTGGTAAGCTAGCTACTTACCACACAGCCACTCCTACGCCTCTTGAATAACAATTCCTCACTACAATCCATACGTTTACTACACCATTCTTTTTTAGAGGCGTTAAGCAACAGATGTTACAACTGATCATGAATGTGTGGGTCAGCGCGCGTGCGCGCGTATAACATTTGAATAGGAGGGGAGGAGGGCTCCCAATATGTGATATAAGAACTTACCGCAACATTTGGATCAGAATCTTTCTTAAACTGAAATCAATGAAAGAAAAAGAAATCATTTTAATAACAAACAGAGACTTAACGAACGTCATATCATTTTTATGTATATTTCAAATTCCGTGGTTGTTTTGGTGCTTTTCATGGACATGATCAATATCATGATAATAAATTATTTCTCATCGCTAATATTGTAATTTTTTTTTTACTTAAAACTCATTGCCCCATTTCACTATCTACGTTAGCACCCACTTTAAGATTAACACCATATTTTATACTCAGTATTTAGTCACTACTTACCAAGTGCACATACGTACAAAGTCTTTAACATGATCATACCATAATTCTACTGATTTGTCTTCAGAGACAGTCTATCTCAAAATATATGGTTTAGATGGAGTCTGTCCTTGATATTTTTCTCAGACCTTGCCATGTGCTTTGGGCAAGATTTGGTTAATATCTTAAAAGCTCGAACTAGTATGCAGACGCGCAATGTTGGTACAGTTAAGTCAGTTTTAATCCCAGAGGTGCATGTGAATGACATATGCGCTTTGAACTTCCTGTAATTTCGTCCAAAAATTATATATCTTGGACTAAATTATCTAAAGTGCCTTTTATTTTCAAAGACTGTACAATGAGTATTTAAAGGGCTTCGGTTAACGTATATCCAACGATTACTCTTTACACTTTTACTTGTTTCAGTAATTTGACTGTGGCCATGCTGGAGCACCGCCTTTAGTAAGCCTAGTACTTATTCTATTGGTTTCTTTTCTTACGGGTACGTAAACACACCAGCATCGGTTGTGAAGCGATGTTGGGGTGAGAAACACAGACACATAAACTTATACACATATATATATATATATAATATATATATATATATATATATATATATATATATATATATATATATGTATATATATATACATACATATATATATATATATATATACATATATATATATATATATACACGACGGGCTTCTTTCAGTTTCCTTCTACCAAATTCACTCACAATACTTATAGTAGAAAACACTTGCCCGAGGTACCACGTAGTGGGACTGAACTCGGAACCGTGTGATTCGTAAGAAAGCTACTTACCACAGCCACGTCTACGCCTATAAATCTTTTATAAAAAATGTCTAAAATCTTACATGGTGATATGTATATCAAGTATATTTAGTATATCTATGTGTAATAGATGGTGAATGAAGTATTTATCGAGAGATATAACATAAACTTATGTGTTCCTATTAGTAAAGATAACATTCTTAGTCTCGCCAAGAAAAGTAGATAGCGTGAGTAGGACATTTTTATTTTTGTGCTCATTTCGGTCAGAAGAAGCTCCTGGTGACTAGCTTTGGCGTTTTAATCGCTTTTTGATGCATTTCCAAGACCTCTAATTTCCCTCACTTTCCTTACTGTAGAGTGAGTAGTTGTTTATAGCTATTCATATAATACAAACGCAGCTAGACTAGTCTGTTCTAATTCGCTTATAATGATGTCAGATGTCGAAATGATCGCAGAGCAACGTGAGGTGGATTGTGTTGCTCAAGAACAAACGCACCACTCGGTCCAGGAATCGTGGGTACAAAGCTCTAATCCACCAGACTATGCACAATCACACGTGAAACACGTAGCCATACATTACCTCATATAATTATTTATCTTCACATAGCACATGTTGTATGTAATACTTCTTATCCCTAGACTTTGCATTTATAATAACTAGTTATTATTGTTAGATTCCAAGTCGGCACTGAATTGCCAGATTTGTATCAACAATTTGTCCACTTGTCACTTTTAATTCGGGTATAATCACTAAATACATTATGCAATATATCCGTCCTTCATCAGCGTGCACCTATAAATCTAATTTTCTCTAATAAACCATGCACTAAAGAGAAACAAATTAACATCTCGAATATACCTTGGAAGGAGATAATATGTTTTGGTATACAGCAAATTATTATTTTACTCATTAAAAGCTACGCGCACAGAGATATAATGTATCGTATCGAATATTATTTTGAAAAATTGCAATTATGAATAAATATTCAGCTTGGTTTCTCTCGTAAGTTAAAAAAAATAATCACTTTTGTAAACAATAATAAAATCTATAAAATAATTACCACAATTGCACCAGAACTGTCTTGATACATCCTCATGTAATCGTCCATAATTTCGTTGAAACAATCTGAAATAAACTCAACTCTAGTCATCTCCATATTTGTGTTGCCATGGAAACCTGAAACAAACAGTTAGAAAATGTAAAATATAGATTCTAAAGATAGTTGAGATAGTTTATCACTACAAACGTTGATGTTCTGACCTTTAAGCATATACTCCAGGAGATTAATAGAGAAGTGCACAGCAGTTAATGTTCCTGATAATGTACAGTTACCGATGGTAACTGCATCTTAGTTCGAGCTTTTAAAATGTACGTATATATATATATATATATATATATATATATACATATATTCATATGAATTGAAATGAATTGAATTGAACTAGTTTCAGCTTACGAGCTTTGGCCATGCTGGAGGCACCGCCATTTGGTGTTGCTACATAACTTTTACTTCACAAATTCTTCTTAGAACTTCATATGTGGTGCATGAGAGAGTGTGACGACTCTGCATTTATTTGCACTTCCTGTTGTGAAGTTGATTCATCTGGGAAACTCGACAGTAAGAGATCTAGTTTCATTTTGAAAACACATTCACCCCATGCAGGTTTCTCAAGTCCTTTGGGATGATACATACATGCATACATTCATACGTACACACACACACATACTCTTATTTATATATATATATATACGTTTATGAATTTGTTTTGCAAGTTTCCCCATATGAAATTCTGTGTTTAAACAGATATTGTTAAATCGTTATGCTCACTTTTGTTTTTTGCCAAATAAACACACGCACTATATATTCGTTCATCAGTCTTTTATTTTTGGGTCTTATTTTATCTTATTTCCATTGACTGGAAATCTTTCGGCACACACTTGTGACCTCCTCAGTAACTCTACTATCCCAGGTATTTCCTCCATTCGAAGGTGGGTATCGTTAACTGTGCATGTGTTTGCCTTTTATCTGGGCGTGCCTGTATGTGTATGTGTGTGTGTGTGTGTGTGTGTGTGTGTGTGTGTGTGTGTGTGTGCCTGACTATGGCTTCTATGGGTTCTTATTTCTTTGTCCTCGGGATTATGCATGTAAGTATGTATGTATGTATGTACCAGAATAGTTACAGAATACAAATTACTGATATTTTGAAGAGTACAAGTGAAGCCTCTGAAATATAGATAATTAGAATAATATCATTTTTCAAATTAATTTGCTTACAGATAACAAACCTGTTCCTTCCCTTCATAGCCATATCAACTTTTGAGGATTCTTGAATTTTGAGATTACCTTCCCTTCTCAAGTAAACTCGGTCTCAGTTGCAATTTTGTAATACTGATACATTCTCAAAAGACGGCAATATTTTGAATGAATGAAGAATATATGTTGTATAGTATTTGATATACCTGTATTTGCCTGTAGTTCATATACATGTCACTGACCTATCTAAGTTATTTCTCTTAGCTCATTTTCGTTTAACTTGATCATATGTGTTTTACTCTTTTAGTGTGATTCTAACTCTCATAGCGATTGATGACATGCTATTGAAGACGTTTATTGAGGTAGGTAATAATCCTATCCTTTAGCTCAATGTCGTGTTAACTTTGGAGAGAACTTCATTCTCGAGATTGGAGATTGGTGCACCTACTCCAGTGGAGCTATTCTTCATTACCATTTCTCTAAGACGTAGATATATTGAATATATCAAATATCTAAATAGCATTGTAATTTTTACAACTGTATTCTTTCTACGTTATTCATATATATATATGTAACTGAACATGCTGAGTTATTTCTCTTATCACATTTTAGTTAACTTTAATTACACACCAATCTAATTAGTAATCTGTACGTATTGTAATCAGATATTAATCTTTAGAAAAGAGAGGAGATTAAAATCAATAATCCATCACGTAATCAATAATGCATCACGTAATCGATTAAACTACAATGAGATTGTGCTTAGTTCTTTGGCAAATACTCTTTTACTTGTTTCAGTCAATTGACTGTGGTCATGCTGGAGCACCGCCTTTAGTCGAGCAAATCGAGTCCAGGGCTTATTCTTTGTAAGGCTAGTACTTATTCTATTAGTCTCTGTTCCCGAACCCCTAAGTTACGGGGACGTAAACATACCAGCATCGGTTGTCAAGCGATGTTCGGGGGGACAAACAAAAACACACAAACACATATACATACACACACACATACATATATACATATGTATACGACGGGCCTCTTTCAGTTTCCGTCTACCAAATCGACTAACAAGGCTTTGGTCGGCACGAGGCTACAGCAAAACACACTTGCCCAAGGTGCCACGCAGTGGGACTGAACTCGGAACCATATGGTTGGTAAGCAAGCTACTTACCACACGTCCACGAGAAATATGTTTTTAAAAAATAATTGCTAAATCTCTGAATAAAAAAATTAATCGCAATAACAATTATGTTTGTTTCTAAATATCAAGTTGAGAATCTGTTGATATTTTGTCGATGATGACAAAATAATAGTAATACAAATAATAATAGTTTCAAATTTAGCACAAGGCCAGAAACCTCGGTGGAGGGGGTAAGTTGATTACAACTCTCCTGGTACTTATTGTATCGACTCCGAAGGATGAAGGGCGAAGTCAACCGCGATGGAGTTTGAACTCAGAACATAAAGGCGGACAAAAAATCCCTAAACATTTTGTCCGGTTGTTAACGTTTCTGCTAACTCACCGCTTTACCACCACCACCACCACCACCATCACCACTACTACTACTACTACTACTACTACTACTACTACTATACTAATACTAGTGTTGCTACTACTACTACTTCTATTACTACTACTACTACTACTACTAGTACTACTACTAATAATAATAATAATAATAATAATAATAATAGTAATAATAATAATAATAATAGCAACAAAGACAATAATAACATCAATAAAAACACCAACAACAAAATCAATAATATAGGGTATATTTACCAAATTCCCTTGACAAGTACCTGGTGATAGCCATGCTTTGTATGTACTGCGTCTTATTGTCGAACTCTAACATTGGCATCATACCACCGGGCATCCCTGAAATTTCAATATAAGAACGTTGCCGCAGACAAATGTGATAGGAATTGAAATAAGATGAACAAAGGACAACTAAACATTTCATAAAGTTATATTGTATCGATTATGCTCCAGGTCAAATACACAGGATAATAATAATCATGTATTAAACGTATGAAGCGAATACCAGTCAGAAATATAAAGTAATTTCTGTGTGGTGATATGATAGAAAATATATTGTATTTATTTACAGGAAGACATGAATAAAGAGACAATACGACGAAGGAAAGGACACAGTAGCTTGGTAATATAAGTGGATGTATGGTTTATCTCACACGTTTTTGCTTTTTATCTTTTCCGTATTCATGTAAGTCAATCTCACTCATTCCCTCCCCTCTCGAGTGTTACTATTCAATTCCTTCCCTTGTTTGGATTTTTTTAAAAATGATATCATATATATATATATATATATATATATATATATATATATATCTGTCTCTCGTTCACTATTTCTGTATGTATGCATGTATATATATATATATATATATATGTATGTATATATATACCTATATATATATATATACCTATATATATAATATATATATATATATATATATATATATATATATATATAGGTATATATATATATGTATGTATGTATGTATGTATATATATATATATTATATATATATATATGAAAAACGTTCAGTTCCTTCTCTTGTATGGATTTAAAACTATATACATATATATATCTGTCTATCTCTCTCTCTCTCTCTTACTCTTTCTGTGTATGTATATGTGTATACATATGTGTGTGTGTGTGTGCTTGTGTGTGTATGTGCATATAAATGTAAATATTGTCACACGCATATACACACGATGTGAGAGAAGATGAGGAAGAGAAAGTGTGAAAATATGAAGTCATTTACTCTTGATTCTATCTATTTCAATACAATAAACATATAAAGTTAACCTATCTATGCTAGAAACATAACCATTTCCAGTTTAATAGCAATAGCTCTACAGGGCGTTCGGGCTAAACTTGACAGTTGACATAAACGGAAAGAAACACAATTATCCAGCTAAATATAAATGTATTTTTAAATAACCCAAAACTATCAACCAGATTGTGGCTGCGAGATAACAATTTACTCAAAGTAGCTGCGTTTAGTTTTCCACCAACTCTGGAACCCGGTGCATGCGTTTCTCAGTGTCTCCCCGAGAGGTTCTCCAAGCAGCCGCTTGATTTTGGCTACCAGTTCGGCTTTTGGTGTTTCATGCACAGCGGTTGATGTTTCCCTCAAACTCGCCCCACACATAATAATACGTAGGATTAACATCAGGCTGATTAGGACGCCAGAAACGGGAATGGTGAAATCATAGAAATTCTCCAAGAACTACTTCCGACTCTTTCCGGCGTTATGCTGTGGCATTCGGTGATAACAATCAATAATACGAGGGGATGGTTAAAAGTTTCTGGTTTTAAGTTTATCGCAAAAAGCCTGGTTGGAGGCCCAACCTTCGGAATTCTTTTCCAGGGCCTTGGAAAACTGAAGGCCTGCTGGAATAAATGTGTCAATCTGAGAGGTAATTATGTTGAATTAAATCATAATTAACTGATCTTCCTCTAGTTTCTTTTACCCAAAGCGAGGAACTTTTTCAGTATACTCTCGTATGTATCTTTAATTTGGGAATTACTTGTTTTTAATATGGTTTAAGCTTTTCTTCTTTCAGTCATTGGACAGCATTGATTGATTTATTCACACGAATCGCTTCCAGTATGTATATTTAAACGTGGTACTTATTCCATAGCACTTTTTCTTTTTGTCGAACTGCTAGTTTGCGTGGGTGTAAACGAACCAACACCGATTATCAAGAGGAAGTGGTGGACCTACATAAGCATCACAAACACACACACACATATATACATATACATGTGTGTGAGTGTGTGTCTTCGTGTGTGTGTGTGTGCGTGTGTGTGTATGTGTGTGTGTGTGTGTGTGTGTGTGTGTGTGTGTGTGTGTATCGTGGCATGACACTTCAGCACGTAACAATTCCGCGCCGGTAATTCAGCGGTAATTCAGCGCATATGCAATTCAGCGCAGAGAATCTTATTGAACCTAGGGTTACTTGGGGGATGAAAAAGAAAAGTGGGGAGGCTGGTATGCATGGACGACTGCTGGCCTTCCATAAACAACCTTTCCCGGATTTGTGCCTCGGAGGGTAACATTCTAGGTGCAATCCCACGGTCATTCGTGACCGAAGAGGGATTTTATCCTTTATCTCTCTCTATCTCTCTCTTATTCTCTGTGTGTGTGTGTGTGTGTGCATGTGTGTGTGTTGTTTACTGTTCCTTTATGATAGGGTGAACAACTGCTCCATCCAGTGAATGATAAATATCATTCAAGGTATATTGCTTTAGAAGAAGAGCTCCTAATATTTCCGTGCCATCTAGACCCGTGGTTAGGCAATCTTTTATCATGTGTATTGTGTCTCCAAGCAATCCTTGGTTTCTGCGCATAAGGTTTCTTCTATTTGAAAAACAGGGCGCACACACATGAGAAACCCCTTTCAAGAAGAAGAAGAAAAATGAGAGGGGAGATGCAAAAAGTGAAATGAGAGGACAAAGGACTGTCTTCTCATTCCGCTTTTTGCATCAACCTTGTTCTAGTTTTTTTTTTTCTCGTGCTTTCAAAACTGAGTTACAAACACGATTTTCTGTAGCATTGGCATTACTGCGTAGGAATCCCTCAAATTAGATCAGTTCGGAAAGAACTCATCCACTTAGTTCGATTGTAGAAATGAAATTTTTGTGCATAAGAAAATGGAATGAATAAATTGACAGAATCATAGAAGCGAAATAGTCGTATTTAAGATCTTTAATGGATATGAATTTCGGCTGATAGATACGTTGTTTCCCCTGTCTGACTCACACACACACACACACACACACACACACACACACACACACACATACACACACAAACACACACACACACACACATACACACACAAACACACACACACACACACACACACACACACACACACACAATTCGAGAAATTTAGAGAAACTTTTAGTTGAATGTACCCCCAGAATCTTTTAAATGATTTTCAAACAGCACATGAATTTATTATTTACAGAATTGTAAAACTTGAAACTTGACACCGCTTAACAAAACCATTCGCACCGAAATATATATATATATATATAGATATATATATATATATATATATTATATATATATATATATATATATATACATGTGTATATTCAAAGGGCAAGACTACTAGGTAGTCGGCCGCATGCTAGAATAGATCACCTACGATCAAACTACAAAGAAAAGAGTGTTCTCTAGAGGAAAATTCAGCGGACACCAGAACAATTAGGCGGGCAAGGCAGATGAAAATTATATAAAAAAACAGAATTACTCACAGACCGGCGGTTTCGTCTATTAACAAACGAATTACTTATATAATCCAATTGTCAGTAGACTCGTCAGTGCGATCGTTCCACAGGTAATGTAATTTGTAAAACTAACCACCAGCTTTCCGTACCAAAACAGACACGTGCTTAGTTATACTGATTACATTAGGGATACTTTCAAATGTCTTACTTCTGGCGCGCTAAAATTTCGGAAGGGAAAGTCTGGAGTAAATAATTTACTGCAGTTAATGCCGCCTATTAGAGAACATATTTATTTTAATATTTAAATAATGAGGGAGATAAATTTAATATTAATTTAATTAATATCAATTTAAACCCAGTAGCCTAGCATACAAAAACTACATGTATATATATATGCGATTGGTTTCTTTTCAGTTTCCGTTTCCGTTTCCCAATTGCTTCGTCTGTAATTATAGTAGAAGGCACTACCCAAAGAAACCACACAGTAGGACAGAACGCAAGAGCACATGGTTAGGTAGTTAACTCCCTAGCCACACAGGCATGCCTACACTTATTTACATAAAATATTCCTTTTTTTATTCTAGGCAAAAGACCCGAATATATACATAAAATATTGTAAAATGATGTCTATTCTTCCAAACTGGCTACGTGTAGATATTTTCTTTATTCAATCCACATTGACCCATTTATATCCTATACCTTCAACCCGGTATGAACATGGTCCCTAAATATTTTGTTGCATATCTCTGTTCTATTTTTTTGCATTTTGTTCCTTAATTACGCAAATCAATAGATATGCAAGATGGTTGCAAATTGTTGCAAATATTTTGGGTAACAGGGAGTCAATAACGATCTTTAAAAACAATAGTGAATGACCTATATGCATACCTACACACACATACACACACATAGATACGTATATACATAATACTTAAATAAATACATACATATATATATGTGCACAAGTACAAGCAGTAAGTACAGTAAATATATTTGGTACAGTGTTATATATTTGAAAAAATATATAGAAATGGCTTGGCAGATAATTTTTTTCGCTTTAATAAATTAGATGTTTGTAAGTTAGAGGTGTCTTAAAAACATCTAATTATTAAACTGGAAAAAATTAACAGAAATGCCATTTCTATTCATTTGCTCAAATATATACAGTACCAAGGTCATTTTATATTTTATTCTACTATATATATATATATATATATATATATATATATATATATATATAATATATATTTAATACATGCATATATATATATATATATACTAGCAGCATAGCCGGCGTTGCTCGGGTATGTAAGAGCTCCTAGTAGGCACCGACTAATCCCGATCTAGTCCTTTTCCTCTAGGGAAGGAAGGCGCATGTGTAGGTTGCAATGTCTTCTCTTCACTCGAATACTTCTGTGTATACGACGTTCCTATGCCAAGGTTATGTTGTCTGGTTATGTTTTGTCTCGTTGACTGCTTGAAGTGGCGGTGTTGGGGGTAAAGTCTCGAATGTAATTTCCTGGTAGAAATTGGTTCACCAAAACTTAGGTTAGTCTGGAGGTTTCGTTGTAATTTTTGGTGTGTATGTGGGATACCTTGAAGATTAAGTCTAGATTTCCTCCTGTGGGTTGAATTATCGATAGATGTTTGATAGTAATTTGGGGGAGCAAGAGAGAAGGTCGAGTTGCGTCCCCTAGACAGTCTGTGGTTTGTGTTTAATACACAAATCGGTTTGCTATGTGTGCCACATATGATTTAATTAACCGTTTTTTTTCCAGTAATAAAGTATCCTGTTGGAATAAAAAGGGCCATATAGCTCCTTGGAGCAGACATGATGCTCGCTGTGAATTTGAAAAAAAAATTCCTGCCAATTTGTTAAAGATATTGTCGAAAATATGTCATCTTGAATTTGAACGCGATTTCCCAAAATTGCATGATTTTATCGATTTTTTTTCTGATGGTAATGTATTGCATGGAAAACTAAGGACAGAATTAAGTTTCTTGGGGTAACATTAAGCTTCACCATGAGTTTGGTGAAAATCGATTGCACGTTGCGAAAACTACAACAGAAAATGTGTTGCATATGAAAAGCTTAGATTCTTGACCCCATGTCGAATTTATCAATTTTTTTCAGAACTGGGGAAACTTTTCAAAATTTTCGCTGCGTTAGTTTTCAATTATGACATTGGGCGTTGTGTGTGTCAGTTTTCATCAGAATCGGTTGAAAGCCGTGGTCAGGGTGAGGGTACAACCTGACAGAAACACAGACAGACACACAGACAGACAAACTGCCTTTTATATAGATAATATATATATATTTAATAATGTGTGTGTGTGTGTGTGTGTGTGTAAGATATTTTCAGGATTAAATAAAAGGACAACCAATGTGGAGATATTTCCGATTCTTGTGTTTTTATTTAATTCTGAATATTTAATTTATGTAAGCTCGTACTCATTAATTATTGACCAACATATACACACACGCGCACACATTTATATATATATATATATATATATATATATATATATATATATTATATATATATATATATACATACAATGTTTAGTACCGTTACCATGTGAATCTCTTTCAGAGATTTTAAAACCACCTACCAAGGCCTTTCTATTTTCTTATTCTACCATATATATATATATATATATATATATATATATATATATATATATATATATATATATATATATATCAAATATTTTCGGGATTAAATAAAAAGACAAAAAAAGGGAAGTATTTTTATATGTTGTCTTTTTATTTTATCCTGAAAATATTATTTATGTAACCCACGCACATATTATTTTGTTTTTACCTGTATATATAGTTGAAATTTACAGATAAACAAAAGATGAAAACAGGTGTATAAACAACAAACAAGTGTATTAGTTTGACGCTCGGGCGCGTGAGAAAGACTTTTAAGCTCCGAGGAAATAAACAGAGAGATAATATAACTTTTGGAGTTAGTGGTCAATCATGGCGATATTATATATATATATATATATATATATATATATATATATATATATATATATATATATATATATATATATACATATATATTTATTTAAATTATTTAGTACTGTTACTATGTGAATTTATTTTAGAGATTTTAAGCCAGCTACTTTAGCTTGTTGCAAGATCGCTTCTTTGTTCATATATTGTGAGTAAGGACGGATAGTTGCCATCTCTAGCAGGCAAACTGTATTCGATATGTCTTACCCTTATAAACTTTCCACAATATATGCGTTACATGACAAATATAAAATTTGTAGAGTAACTACAAATTTTATATTATGGACTTAGCGGAAACTGAATAATTTAGATTATATGAAAATTAAATAATTTCATAGATCCAAGTTATTTTTCCGTTTCACGTAATTTTTGAAATCATCCGCTTGAGTGTTGCAGATTAGATTAGATATACGGCAAAAATACTTGTCTTTTCTTGAAAGACTCTACACCTGCTAATCTTGAAACTAGTAAGAACAGAATTGTTCTAAAGTGTAGTACAATTTTCTGAGAGGAATAAAACTGTTGAAACTATTTTCGAATCAGTGCTTGAAACAGTTATCAGATTATCAAATTTGTGCTTCTATTTCTGTCTCTCAAGTAGCTGATTGCTATGCGACATTAAAAGTTACAAGATTACTTAATATTAATTCAATCAGCTGACTGAAATCTCAAATGAACCATTAAAAGTTTCCTCATGTAACTTTACAGCAATTGATTTTGATTTAATAGTTTCAAGTCAAATTGCACATTGTATATTATGGCCATTTCAGCAAATTGAATATGAACATCGTAAGTTACGGTCATTTCGGAGAATGCAGCAAATACGTCATGCATAATAGACACCCAAAAACTGCTCTTCAATATCTGAACTCTGTTCTTCAACACCCGAAAACTATTCTTTAATTGTGAAGAACTAGTCAAGTTAACTGCTACAGATTCATTTATTTGCGTTAAATACTTCAAATTTTTCTCGGTGCTAAATCGTTGATAATTAATCTGAAATATTGTACTATATGAGGACAGTTCAACATATTCTTCATGGTAAACTATACACATTGGCAGAAGTGCGCTTGGTTAATGCGGCGAAATTATCCTGTCATTGTGTCAACAACTACTGAAAGTTTATGGTGACATTGTTTGGGTTGTTGTCATTTGTGTTTACCTGCCGCCAGCGCTTAATTAACTTTTCTTATACATACACACATTTTGTCTAAGCATGCGATTTATAGTGGTTATTTGAAAATGTTAATGTGCAAAGACACAGGAATCATGATTTAGCAATTTCACCATCGGTGCTAGATGCTTTTCTTCAGATAATGTGACACGTCTGTATTTTAGCACTATACGAGAAGATTTCTGAAGACAAATACCGCAATGGTTTTCAGTATTATATCCCCATTAAGGAAGTTATACAGAGCTATATATATATATATATATATATATATATATATATATATGTAGGTCCCGGGTTGATTCGGGGTTAACCACAGTAAATAAGGTACTCAATACATAGTAGAGTAAAATTAATTTATTATATAGGAGCTTCTACAGGACTAGAACTGTTTCATTCAAGAGAAATCTTCAGGAAGCTAGTTAACAAGAATTGTATTGGCATTTATACATTTAGGCAGGTTCTAGTCCTGTAGAAGCTCCTTCTATATAATAAATTATATATATATATATATATATATATATGGGGGCGGGTATATATGTACACAAACACATACACACACACTAGACTTGAAAATCTCATGTGAAACTTGTAAAGTATAAACGCATGTTTTAAAATATAATTAAATTATAATTAATTCTAGAATATTCTCTGGGCATTTTCAACTTCATTTCTTCATTTCTTCTATTCTTTTACTTGTTTGGGTTAATATGATTTAACCTATCCCATCATACCCGCTGTTTAATGTTTGGAGACAGTTATCTAATAAAATAATTGACTAACGCCTTAGCAAGGCTATTTCCCGTTAGTTTTCAATAAATGTATTCATTGCTCACTTAGCGAGCTAATATTTCTCTGATGTCAACTTTTATGTCCTCAGTTGTCATATTATATGTGATTAATTGCAGTTTCATGAAACAATGAATTCATTAAAGTCTGTAGGTACTTATAATCTTACGTGTAGTTCACAACTATGTAATTGGTATATTGTATTAGGATATTTGTTTGGAAACCCACACACATAAACATATATACACATATGTATATACAAAATATATATGTACACGCGCATATATAAGTACACGTACATTTGTATGTATGTATATAATTATATATATATATATATATATACGACGAGCTTCTTTCCGTTTCTGTCAACCGACTCTTACTCGCAAGGCCTTGGTAGGCTCAGGACTATAGTAGAAGACACCCAAGGTGCTACGCAACAGCCCTGAGTCGAGAACTGTATGGTTGGGAAATAACCTTCTTACTACACACCCACGCCTGCGCCCATGCATAAGTAAGTATATAATATAATGGAACACTGACAATATTATGGCATCCCACTTCGAAGAGTACCTCCAAGCAGTTCAAGTACAAGAGATCCGTTCCAAGTACATACAGCATAAAAGCCAAAAAATATTCTTTCCTTTCTACTCCAAGCACAAGGCCCCTAAATGTGGGGGGGGAGAGTGCCGATCGATTGAAGCGACCCCAGTACGCAACTAGTACTCAATTTATCGACCCCGAAAGGATAAAAGGCAAGTCGACCTCGTCGGAATTTGAACTAAGAACGTAAAGACAGACGAAATACCCATTTCTTTACTACCCACAAGGGGCTAAACACAGAGAGGACAAACAACGACAGACAAACGGATTAAGTCGATTATATCGACCTCAGTGCGTAACTGGTACTTATTTAATCGACCCCGAAAGGATGAAAGGCAAAGTCGACCTCGGCGGAATTTGAACTCAGAACGTAGAGGCAGACGAAATACCTATTTCTATTTCTTTACTACCCACAAGGGGCCAAACACAGAGAGGACAAACAAGGACAGACAAACAGATTAAGTCGATTACATCGACCCCAGTGCGTAACTGGTACTTATTTAATCGACCCCGAAAGGATGAAAGGCAAAGTTGACCTCGGCGGAATTTGAACTCAGAATGTAACGGCAGATGAAATACGGCTACGCATTTCGCCCGGCGTGCTAACGTTTCTGCCAGCTCGCCGCGTTAAAAGGCAGAAAACATTAACAGAAAAAAAATGTTTGGTAGTACCAGATCAAGACTGAAGGCATCAATCACATTACTGTCACCTACGAAAGAAAATCTTTTAGATATTATGTTGCCATAGAGTATGATGCAGAAGCCAGCACCGTAGCAAAAAGAAAGAAGAAAAAAATGAAATGGAGATGAAAATAGAGCAACAGAATATTGAAAGACCTTATAATGTAAAAGTTAAACAATAGCTAATTTAAAATGCCACTGTATGTATGTTTGTATGTATGCATGTGTGCATGCATGTGTGTGAATGCATGTGTGTCCGTATTTTTTTTGACAGAAAGGTAAAATCTGATGACTTAATATGCTATATCTCATAGACATTTATATTAATTTAATAATTAATTATATTAATTTAATAATTATGTTATTTTAATAAATTATGCATTATTTTCGAAATTAACTTCAAAACAGTACTTTTCAACCGAAATATTGTGGCAAATGGGTTAAATATTTGGTTTCGTACTTACGGTTTCGAATACGACTCCATTCTGATCGGTCAATTCTTATATCCTGGTACTGGACATTCGCTGCCGCAAACAGCATTCGGCAGATCTCGGCACGACCACGATAATTAAAGTAGTGAAGTGAATAAGACGAGGTTGCCATTGTATTAAAACTTGAGGATCAGAGCAATAGAAGCAAGGAAAATATTAATTCTGTGGAATGGTAAAACTATAAATAAAATGAGAGGGGTCCAAGAAAAAAATGAAAAACAGAATTTACAAGAAATTCAAATCCGTAAAATTAATCTTTAGTTAGATCTAAATCCACATGTTGTGAAACGAATAAAGCTGAAGAATCCCATTTTATAGTTGGAAAACGAGTCAGTGAGTCAGAGAATATAATGAACCAATAATGGCGTGGAATAAACTATTGGGTTGGTTGTCATTTAAAGTAATCAACGGTTCCTGTTGTCTGTTTTAAATACTTTGAAATTCGAATGTCTCCACTGACTTCATGAATTCTAAGACACTGACACAATACTAATTGTAAGAGGATTGGTTCGGCAGTAAATTTTCTGAACTTCTTTTGAAAAATGTTTACAGCAAGAACGACTCCGTGCACAAATAAATATATGTATGTACGTACGTAAGTACGTATGAATGTATGTGTGTATGTATGCATGGGTGTATGTATGTACCTATCTATCTATCTATCTATCTATCTATCTATCTATCTATCTATCTATCTATCTATCTATTTATCTATACATATCTATATAGCCTCTCTCTCTCTCTATATATATATATAAATATATGTAATTTTGTTTGTTTTTATCCGTCCTTGCTTTTGTACACATTCGCTGCTTTTTTCCAAGGAATCTAATGGTCTTAGCTTAGTTTTTCCTTAGGGCTGGCCAGATTGGAGCAATCTCAAGTATAATCAGCCGAAATTGCCAAGATAATTTGGTACTTGACTGAGGTGAGAAAACTTAGATTGACCCGTCCTTGTTTTCTTTGTATCGTCTATCTGGATGTTTTTTTTTGTCCCATATTGTATTCTTTTAAATTATATATATATATATAATATATATATATATATATATATATATATATTGTTGGCATCTTCAAACAGACAAAGCTATAAATAAAGCATGCAAACATTAGGTTAAAAAAACTTTTCGGTTAGAAAATATCGAAGGCTACGCGTAGGACTAGAACCTACATACCCAGTAAATACACCTGTGTATGTATGTATGTATGTATGTATGTATGTATGTATGTATGTATGTATGTACGTATATGCATGTGTTCAAATGTGCATGTATGTTTATACGTTTAATGTGGTTAAGTGGTTCTCTGAAATATGGTCGGTGGGTACAACTGAAAAGTCTTGTGATCAAATGTTCCCAACTCCAATTTCGCACTTATGCTGCTGGAGTAGAAGCCGTTATGCTGCTGGAGTAGAGGCCAGTTACATACAGGGATCAGTATGTTCCTTTATGGAACCGTTAAAAAAAAATTTTAGCGTCAGCATTGTCTATGTTGGTCGATGTTCGTATGCAGTTATTTTGTTTATTCTTATGTTTGTTAAGAAATTTACGTAGATATATCTATACATACACACACACACGCACATATATGTATGTATATATATATATATATATATATATATATATAAACTGTACTGGGAGAAGAAGAAGAAACGAAGCGGAACGAATCGAATCGAATCGATGCGAAGGCGCTCAGTCATACAATAGTGCAATAAATAAAATATATGCATCCCTTTCTCTCTCTCACTCCTCTTCATCTCTCCCACAGCCGGCCAAATACTTCCTTTTGCATGCGGCCTTCTAACTGTAAACACACGGTTTTCTTGCACTCCTTGAATCTCTCCTCGTCTAGGCAAAAAAGGCCCTCTTTGGTTGTTTTCTTGTGTGTTTTTATTTCTTATATTGTATTTTTTTGTAACTGTATTTTTATTTTGTATTTTATTTTGTATTTTATTATGTAATTTTATTTGCATCGTTTTTATGTCCTGTTTGTGTCACATTTTGTTCTTTCCTTGTTTTTACCCTTCTGCGAAGTAATTTCCTTTAATTTCTTCGCATGAAGGGCTAGTTCGACGAGTCGTGTTCTGTCCTCACCTTCGAAACACGCTGGAGTTGAACTATGGACAGCTGATGAAGGGGATTTTCCTTGTGTAGTTTGTCTAGTACTCAGTTTTTTCTTTGTAAAAAAAAAGGTTCGTTCCATGCTTGTTTTTACGTTTTCGTTCTCGTTGAGTTCTGCGTCTATTTGTGGTGTCCTGTACTCACGTATATATATTATATATGCATGTATATATACATGTAGATGTAGGTACGTACATATATGTATGTATGTATGCATATATTTTATTTATTACACAATATATATATATATATATATATATATATATATATATATATATAATATATATATATATATATATATATAAATATTAGAAAAGAAACACCTTTTATCAATTCAAAATGAATAATTAAATTACACCATCTAGAAAATTACATATAATAGAAAAGTTAAAATTAAAATAACAATTAAAAAGTAAAGATTAAGTAAATTACAAGAATAATGTAATATATAAAATAGGAAGAAAAACGCTACGTGTTTCGCTGCTATATTTAACAAATGATTATAGTAGTAGAGAAATCATTTGCATATAAATATAGTCGCTCATCAGGTTTCTTGTAAGTTTAGATTTTATTCCCTCAAATAATAATTATATATATATATATACATAGAAGTAAATATATGGCACAACGAAGTACCGATATTTACTGGAAAATAGCGAACGTAATAAATACGACGCTAATGTATAACTTCACCGCGTATGTACTAGCAAAAATGCGTGTGTGCAACAAACTTGAAAAAAATTGTCTTACCTCCACGGAGAACATCTGAAAGGGATAATGTGGGACCGGTTTCAGATTTTTCAAGAATATGTCTGCACACATATACTTGATTTATCTTCATCAGCCAACAAATAACCGGCAACATTTCAGATGTTGCCACATCAATGCCAATACACTCGACTGAAACGCCAAAACGCTGACAGAACGAGAACAGTGAAGTTTCAATAAAAATAGTAATACGGGCTATTCTTTACTGGAAAGCAATACTCTCGTATTGCATTACTATTTCATATATATATATATATATATATATATATATACATATATATATATATATGCATACATACATATCTATCTATTTATTTCTGTATGTGTCTGTCTGTCTGCCAATCTAGCTAGCTATCTACACGCGCACACACACACATATATGTGTATGTATATGTTTATTATGTGTTTATGTATGAAAATATGTGTGTATGTATGAGTGTGTGTGTGTGTGTGTGCGTGTGGGAAGGCTCGTGGTCCAATGGTTAGGATGTTGCTCTCACGAAAATGGATTCGATCCCCAGACAGGCGGTACGTTATGCTCTTGAGCAAAACACGTGATTTCACATTGCTCCAGTCCACTCAGCTGTAACTGAGTAACCGTACGACAGACTAGTGATCCGTTCATGGACGTGGCGGTGGGATGTGGGTGGAATAGGGCTGCCCACGAAGCCAGCAATGGTGGTATCACTCGAAAGCTACAATGAAAGATATCTTTTCGATACTGTTATATATATATATATATATTTATTTATTATTATATTATTATTATTATTATTATTATTATTATTATTATTATTATTATTATTATTATTATTATTATTGTTGTTGTTGTTGTTGTTGTTGTTTTGCATTTATATTCGTATTATATATATATTTTTTTGTATTTATATTCGTGTAACATCGTCCGTTTTTTGCCCTTGTTTCGTACACATTCGATCCTTTTTCCGAGGAATCTAATACACTTAGCTCAGTTTTCCCCTTGAGGGTGGCCAGATTGGAGCAATCTCAGGATTAATTAACCGAAATTGCGAGGATGATCCGGTTCTTGACTGAAGATTAAAGGCTTCGAATGACTCGTCCGTGTTTTTTGTATCGTCTATTTGGATGTTTTGCGTTCTTGTCCCATTTTGTATTATATATATATATATATATATATAGATAGATAGATAGATAGATAGATAGATAGATAGATAGATAGATAGATAGATAGACAGATAGACAGACAGATAGATAGATAGATAGATAGATAGATAGATAGATAGATAGATAGATAGATAGATAGATAGATAGATAGATAGATAGATAGATAGATAGATAGATAGATAGATGCATGTGTAATTACGCGTATATATCACCAAGCCCATACATGTATGTATTTACGTGTATGTGATCATGTGCGTGTATGAATGTATATATGCGTTTTGTATTTAACTTTACAATTCACTCCTACATTCATACATATGATAAGCGTTTGAAAGACTTCTGAAACAGTCAGATAAAATGTTGTGTCTGTTTATTAGTTGTAGTATAATTACTGTTTTCAAAGTTATACACTTGTAGTAGTCGTTGTTTCGCCTCAGGTCTCCTATGATCAAGCAGACCTATGATCAATATGGTCTAGTCAAGCTATAATAATACAATCGGTAGTATATGAAAAACATAGATCTAACGACTGCACGCTTCTATTATTGTCTACATCCGGCAATTAACTCATCGTTTACTGGTATCCATCAACGGCTAGCTGGCTAGCTTACTGAACTACTTTCCACACATTCTATATAGTAAAGATGTAATCGCAACCACAATAACTTATTTAACGACGAAAGTTTTATATAATCCAGTCGCTTACCTTGCAGTACAAAACTAGGTGAGGGTTTCAGTAGCCACCTGGTCTAAATGCATGAGGCGATGAGTTACATTGACTCAGTTTTCTCATGGTTCGTTAATTAAGTTCTGATTACAAACTACGTGTAAATAAATTTATTCCTTAATATAAGAGGTCTACTTTGTTATCTACCATAAGGTTTATAATGTATATATTAAATAAAATACAAGAGGCAGACTGTGATTAATCTTATTTATGCGAGTATAGCGGCATTATAACAGAACAGGCGATAAAGTTAGAATGATTTCACATGAAAAATATATATTTCTCCATATCTGTTTTACGTTCAATACTTCACCAGGATCAGGTGGCGGGCAGACAAAATTGTTAGCACGCCGGGGAAAATACTTAGCGGCATTTTATTCATCCGTACAGTCCGTGTTCAAATGCAGGATAGACTTTGCCTTTCATTCTTTAGGGGTCGATAAAATGAGTACTAGTTGAACACTGGGGTCGATGTAAATGATTTAGCCCCTCTCTCATAATTGCTGGACTTGTGCCAAAATTTGAGATTAAAATTTCACCAGGCTCAGATGTAAATTTTAGAGAACTTGTGTTGGACCGCATCATCAAAAAAGAAACAAATTGGAATTTTAAAAAAATATAATAAATATAATATGGTGAGATGAGGATTGTGTCATTGCAAAGAGAACTTTTATCAAGAATGTAGAAGAAAATAGTGTAGCACATAATGGATTTCAAATCAACTAGATAATATAAATTTAAATTAGTATTCCGTAGTTAGGTATCGATGGTAACAGGGTACTATATCCGACCTGGACTTTGAAACATCTTTAATTATAAGTACTTTCTATCAGATTTCACACGGGTCTGAGGATCAAAATTTCACTTATGTACACTAAAACGACCACTATCATGTACACAGACATGCAGGAAGTAAATAGACATATTTAATTTTCAAAATTTCTGATCTAAGCGTCTTAATATGTTTTCAGTGGTGTAGAATTTACAATGTAATTATTCTTTTTTCATTCCAGGCGCCATTATATTAAACATTTGCGAAAAGTAACCATGTAACGAACTTAAAAATTCAGCACAACTGTCAGATTTTGAAAGAGGTCGTATTGTTGGGCAATCTGAGGCTGGTTTTAGCCAGCGAAAAATTGCCGAAATTCTTCAAATTCCACTTGCTGTTGTTAATAGAATTATAGTGCAATTCAAAAGCCAAGGAAAAGAATCAACAGATTCTCGTCCCGGCCGTCCTAGGTCTTGGAATGGAAGCTTTGCTGTTTGAACAGAATTGTGGAAAACGAACCCCGTTCGAAGGCTTCTGACATTGCAAAACAGCTAGAAGATAATCCAAGAACGTGTGTTACATATCTGCATAAGCTTGGGTATTATGGACGAGTAGCTAGAAGAAAACCTCTCCTTCAACCAATTAATATCATGAAAAGAAAAAAATGGGCTAAGGAAATGTCAGAAAAATTCCAGTTCATTTTGGGATAGAGTAATTTTCTCAAATGAATCCAGATTTACATTGGACATGTTTGGGTCTGGAGGCTTCCCAATCAGGAATTTGATTTGAAACGACTCCAACCAACTGTGACCCACGGTGGTATCTCTGTAATGGTATGAGGAGCTGTCACCAGCAGTGGACATTCTGAGCTGATCGAATGTGTTGGAAGCATAAACTTCAAAAATATACATCGAAATACATAAGCAAGGGCTACTTCCTATGTTTTCACACGATAACATAACGAAAATTATTTTCTATTCATGGATGATGGACGCCATGCCACACAGCGAAAAGGAATCAACAATGGCTGACTGAAAATGGGATCAAAAAGCTTCCTTGGCCGAGCCAATCTCCTGACATGAGCCCAATTGAAAATATTTGGAGCATACTAGATAGAGCTTTACGAAAACCTCGACAGAAACCTAGATCTAAACATGAATTGTTTCGATTGTTTCGTGAAAAGTGGGTAGAAATTCCACAAGAGACAATCACAAAGCTCATCCGTTCAATGCCAAAAATAGTTTCTGAATTAAAAACTGCAAAGGGAATGTCAAATAAATACTAAAGTATGTAGTCCTACCTATCGATTACATTTCAATTGTTCGCTTTGCGTATTAAATAAAAGATATTGAAAATCAAAGGTGTCTCCTTACTTCTTGCATGTCTGTGTACATACCTACAACCAACACCGTCATCACTATGTAGGTGATATCAACCTTCGATATTTCCCGTTCAACTGCATCGCCAGAAAAATTATCGATAAATTTTAATTACTTCTAGTTTCATTGTAATTTAACATTCACAGCAACAACTCATCAAAATGACGAATGAGTAGATCTCTTGGTATCCTCTCATTCTTTAAATATAGCACATAAAAATTGCCCCCGTCCGCTCACACACAGACACACAAAGACATAAAATCACGCCATATTCCCTGGTGAAAACAAGGACGCAAAAGACTATCTCCTCCAGACATGTAAAAACATAGGATATTTACAACCAGAATGCCTTAAATCACACATTCGCTCAATCAAAATTTGACCATTGTTAAATAATAAATAATAGCAACCATTGCAACATGCGCAACAACGAATGAATCAAACGCAACAAGTGCAACACATATAGTCCTTTATAACAACCAGCTCCACAAAATAGAAAAAAAAATAATAGCCACAGTGCCACCAAATAAAACACATTGACAACAAACCAAATGACAGCACATCATTCAACACCACCACCATAATAATGACAACACCCAGACAAATGAATAACAGCAGAAAATAAATAAATAAATACGTGAAAATCATCTAAACAGAAGCCATTGTGATCAGCTGTATTGTGTAGACTTGCTATTATTATCGTAGCAAATTCTGCTTATTGACACCAATAGCTTACCATACCATCTATTACCCAATCACAGGTGATTAATCAGAGATAAATGGAAAACAAGTGAAAAAGACACCGAGTAATTTTATTGTAAATTAGAACGAACCAACATGCTTTTGTCTTTCAATGCTTCAATGAACTATACATTCTCGCTGCCTCAGAAAATAGACAAAAGCTAAAGAGATAATGGAAGTGATTGCCATTTGTACTGGTTGATTAAAAGAACGGTTGATTTGGCACGGAGTATCTTGACAATGTTGATTGCTGAGGGCCTCGGCTTATTTTGTTTGTTTATATCTTATGACTTGATTACATTTACATCATATTAGAACCACACACGCACACGCATACACACATACTCACACACACTCACACACACACACACACACACACACACAAACACAGCCAAACACCCACACATTGTTGACGTCAAAAACAATTTAGAAATCTCGCGGATGTGAAATAATACTTTATTATTATTATTATTATTATTATTACTTTTTTTTTCTTCTTTCAAATTTGCTTCCATTTCTTGCCGAGTGTCTTCCCGACTCCTAGGGCAAAGAAACTCATAGTATACATTGGTAGGCCATTAAACCAAACTCAATAGTTCGTTAATTTTTTTTTTTTTTAAGTTAAATTAAAATACATGAGCAGCAACAGTTCTCACATCGACAATGCTCTTCTCAATACGTGTGATGTACCAGTTAAGACAATCTTTTGCACTTCTTGCAGGGATGTTAAGCCAGGGATCATTCTCTATTATTATTGTTATTATTATTATTATCATTATTATTATTGAAACACTACATGTCGGAGCAGAAAGTTTCGAGATTCACTGTTCACAAAAGAATGCACGTTCTTGAAATTTTAAAATTCTTCTCTTGTCAATAATATATAATTCTCGTGGGTAAGAACTACGTTTCTACAATGGAGAATGAAAGGATTTCTGCAATCCAATGGTCAAAGTCCTGAAATGTTTACAGATGTACATTTGATTCTCACTCGCACTTTTCGAATCCAAGGATTTCTAACCCAGTATCTACCTACCATTATTTATAGCTTCACTGCTTCGAGATTCACTCTTTCAACATATATAAATATATATTAACATAGG
>NC_043001.1:84959997-84964997 GCF_006345805.1 Octopus sinensis | reverse complement strand
GTCGGAAATAACTTAGTTACACCAGACATCAATTTACCTCCGCCAGATATATCTCAAAGATGAATTTATTTTCTAAAGAATACCGTTGAATATTGTATTTCCAAATATTATGGAATATTTCTCGTCCTTATGATTATAATTTTCCGGGTAACTGATCCAATTTTAGTGTATATTTATAACAGCTATCTCTACACTCTTTATCTATATATCCCACTCAGTGGTCTCCGTCGATTATATATATCCCACTGGGCCTAAACTGTCCTTCTTTACTGATGTATAATTGTTTATTTCCGGGGCCTTTTGTTGTGCGTTAAAAATTTGCTTCTTGTATAATACTGTCGTGAACGTCATACAAGATAGTGAAATATGTTCGTTCCATAAAGGTATTCTATACCGTTAGGGTTGTTTGCGCGTACTCCTGATTGAAATATTGAACTAACGTACTTAAAATTAAGGGTTCCGTTTCGGGACTGGGCAATCTGTTTTGCCTTTGAGCAATTTGCTTCATTGCTCTAATGAACTCAACTAAAAATGAATATCAGTCTTGCACCAGTACATTTTCTTCCCCAGCAGTTCTCACATTATCCATGCTTCGCTATGCCAAGTGTCGGAGAGCTCAGAAAGTGTCTATGTCTGTTCGTTAACTTATAGGCATGTAAAAGAATTAGCAAGATCATGATAAATGCTGGCTGGTTAACCTCACTTGCGAGTGAAGTCTAAGCTTCTGTTGTATTGCAATATACTTAGAAGTATACTTTTTACACTACCTCTACTTGTAATCTTTTCTCGTATACTTTATGAGAAAATAACGTGTTAATATATCACGACATTGGCATGAGACTTCGTCATATTTTGTTGCAGTTCTAGCATGTTAATATGAATATTTGAAATTCATGTTGCTTGTTTATGTGTATGTTTTTATGTTGGGTTATACTAGCCGTTCAAAGTACATGTAGCCTCGATTATCACTGATCCGAGATAATAAGGTATGATCAACTGTGAAGCATATTGCGCTTATCGTGGATTGATCTGTAATAACAAGGGCTGGCGATCAATTGAAGATTCTGCTCGTACTGCAGAAAAACGTGCACCCTCATTTACCTACAGTTCTCAGCTACACAGAATATAACTGACTTTTGCTTGTGTTTAGGTGACTGTCCAGAGAAGCTGCAAGTTTTTGTTCGGATATATAAACCAGCAACCATCAGTATGGGACCAATAAACAGAAGAACACAAAGGCGGTTGATCCTGAGAAATGACAGTCGAGTGCATTCTTTACAAGAAAAAATGGAGGTGATTTTGAAAATATTTAAAGGTGTGGGCCACGAGTTTGGTTTAATGAAGATGAATAAACTCTTGTTTCTATTTCCCAAGCATGTAGAAATTATTTGTTTATCACTGATTCATTTATCACTGTTTTGTGTTTTTGCTTTTTCCCCCAAAGCCCCATGATAAACGTGCATTGATATTCCATGATTTTTGTATCATTTACATTTAAGTACAACATATGCTAATTGTCAGCATCTGTGACTAACTGAGTCTAATTTTCATTATCAACTGTTTTCGTAGTCGTGAACAACCAATTTTCATTCTCTGCCAAGCTACATTTAAAGCTGACTTGTTCAAGTATTTTAAGGCGGTAAACAGACACATGTAGCACATTTGGCCGATCTTTTAAGCAAGTAAAGCGACAAAATAGAACAGTTATAGGCAAGCTGCGACTCGCGGGACTTTCTCTCTCTATGTCACGTTCAATTTCATGAAAAAATATCATTTCTTAAAATGCTCTTTAGTAGTTCCCTTGATGATGAAGCATGTCGCCTGCTGCGCATTTATTGAAACAGTTTGCCAATGCTTGGTATTGACATATCCTCATTTGTTTTTTATACATTAATGTTTATGCAGTATTAACTGTATAAAATTGACAAACGATTCACCATGTTTGTAGTTCCGAGTTACATTTCCTCCATCGCAGAAATTATCAGTGTTACGTCAGTGAAATTCAAAACGGAATTCCTTCTTATATACATAACTCTACGGAGAAATGGATTAAGCTCTGCATCATATATTCCAATAGCGTGAAATTTAAGTCTGAAAGACATAAAAGCATTGATAAACATGCTCTCATCATATTCTTTGTATAATTCTTTAACTATAAAAAGACAAATATGATACCTACTTATGCCAAAACATGCTTACGTATTATCTTATTTCTGAAGAAAACAAAGACAAAAATAATAATATAGTTACATATTTGTTTTTATTATTAATGAGCATTCAAGTCATTTTTATTCTGCAGATTATTTCACAAAACAGATGATAGTGCAATCATAAATGTATCAGAGATGAGATACAGTTTCAATAAGTTTTCTACAGAAACAAAACGGATCTTATGGAAACATTCTTTCCAGCTCTTTAAGAAGATTAGTTTCATATACTTGCATCTGTATATGTGTATGTGTGTGAGTGAGTGAGTGTATGAGTGTGTGTGTATAATGTATAACACACTCATACATAGACACACACAAACACAAACACAGACACAGCACCTGCCTTCGTCTTTTGTTTATTTTCGTATAATTTCCCTTTATATATATATATAGAGAGAGAGAGAGACAGAGATATATATATAGATAGATATACATACATATATATACATACATATATATATACATACTTACATATATATATATATCACACATTTCATATATAAGCGACTGAGTTAGCACTAATACCGAGAACTAATATTTATTCCCACTTAAATGTTGATGTTCTGTTAGAACAAACTTTACTGCGGTAGCAACCATGAGAGAAAATGTCATACAGGCTCTTGCTGTAGAATGCTCCAAAGGGAGGTCAAAATCACATAAGCTTGTGGTTTCGCCGCTGAAGTTGGTGGGGAGGTATCTCCCCGCTAGCGATATAAAGAGGCGTTCGGGCAAAAAGCCAATACGCACCAAAAGCTTATATAAGTTTTTCATAGTATCTACCGTACTAAAGTTTCTTTTGCAATCCTTATTCTCGACTCTTTCTTGAACGCGTTTAGTTTTTTCGCTTCTTCGTGATTAAATATCCTAGAAGTAGCAGAAGCGGTTCCACGAATCAAGCTCATTATGGTGGTTTAGGTTAGGTGCGTCCATTCTAATCAATTAGATATTTGTCTATATCTTGGGAAAGAAACAGTTTTGTTCACCATCTGGGATAGTTCTCTGCCTGAGAGACATTATTGTTCGCCCCGTATAGTTGTGTCCGCAACCTGAACAAGATTTAGTTAAATTCGAAGGATTCATTTCTATAATTTTCATTTTATCCAAAACGACAAAGAGGATAAGTAGATAGAGAAAGAACATGTTTTAATAACAGCATCGCAGTTACAACTGCCTTTAACTTAAGTACCATATTCAACTGAATATATATATATATATATATATATATTGTGAGAATTTCCCAAAAAAAAAGACGAAGACGGGTGTGTAAACAGCAAACGGATGTATTAGTTTAACGCTCGGGATGTGAGAAAGTCTTTTAACGTTTCGAGCCTACGCTCTTAGACAGAAATGAACAAACAAATAAACAGGGAGACAACATAAAAAAGGTTTATTGGCTAGCGATCTATCATGGCAAATGCCGGACAGAGGGGTCACACAGAGCTAGGAGGAAGGGGAGATAATAAAGTAGTGGTTATTCCAAAACGAAGGTGCGCGTGCATGTATATGTGAGAGCGTGCATGTGTATGTGGAAGAGGGCTGTGGGTGTGGAAGGGATTGGAGTCGCTGGAAGGCTCTGACAATGGTGCGTTAGAGAGGTAGAGTGGTGGGGTGGTAGATGAGGGAAACGGGAGAGGGTGACGGTAGGACGGGTGCTGGGGGAGAGAAAGCAGAGGCACGGTCCACGGAAGTGTTCTGGCAAGGGCAGTGTGGATAGTGGTAAGGGGATATCTATGTAGGATGAAGTGACGAGCCATGAGTTGAGTCTGAGTCTCAAAGACATGGTCGGATATTGTAGATTTTTTTGTAAACCATAGAAAAGATTAGGTCTCCATTTAACATGAGTTACATCGTCGATTTTTTCGTCAATAAAACCATGTCCACGTAAGTGAAGTGAGGATGAGAGATGTCTCTTTATTTTCTGTCATTTATGGGCTTCAACCTCTTTTGCAGTAGGAATCGTTTTCTAGCGTGGACTATCCTAGTTACTTGTAGTATTGTAGTATTCTGTGTCGAATATGTAAATAAATATTCTATTTAATAAATATACATACATACATACATACATACACACACACACATATATTATATATATATATGTATGTGTGTATGTATGTACGTATATGTATATGTATATAAATGTATAAATATTTGTGTGTGTATACATGTATACATACTCACTCAAACACACACACCACACACATATATATATATATATATATATAAATATGTGTGTGTATGTATATATATATATATATATATATATATATATATATATATATATATATATATATATATATATTCGTTCTCACTGGACAATTCCTCTTTCTTACGAGGAGCTATACTCGAAACCCCTCGTTTTTTTTGGTTATATCTTTGTTGTTTTTCATTTTTCCCTGCACCTGTGCACACACCACACACACACAAACATACGTACATAGCCTCTCATTAATGTTGATGTTTTCTGTCTATGCGCTTAATGGCACATATAACATCCGAGTCTTTCAAGATATTGAACAAAAATGATGACTGCTGTGAATTGTAAACCTGATAAAATACTTCTCGAAGAATTTAAAACAATATACATGCTGTCGAGAAATCTTCCAAGTTAACCCAGTTAACATATCTTTAGTGCATGCTTTTAAGCAAACTGGTTCTTATGTCAAACTCACCACTTGAGGAAGGTAATGATTCATATATTTCTCAATGTTGAAGAATTGGTGCATTACTTATCGGTTTTTATTTTTCAATCTGTGTTTCTCAACCTATTGCGAAAAACTTGTGGACACGGAG
>NC_043001.1:84932497-84954997 GCF_006345805.1 Octopus sinensis | reverse complement strand
GCCACAAAGTGGCTTGTATTATCTATATATAGTAACACACACACGTGCGTGCGGATATAGATACACACACACACACAAATATATATATATATATATATATATATATATATAGATAGATAGATAGATAGATAGATAGATAGATAATAGATAGATAGATAGATAGATAAATAGATAGATAGAGATACACACGCGCGTGCGCATTCATATTTATCATCCTTTGAGTTCTTTCAATTCCAAGTTTATGAAGTCATCACTACCCATTCTCATACCTTCTACTTCTTATATGCATACTTATATACATATATACATGCATTTATATATATATATAATATATATAGATAGATAGATAGATAGATAGATAGATAGATAGATAGATAGATAGATAGATAGATAAATAGATAGATAGAGATACACACGCGCGTGCGCATTCATATTTATCATCCTTTGAGTTCTTTCAATTCCAAGTTTATGAAGTCATCACTACCCATTCTCATACCTTCTACTTCTTATATGCATACTTATATACATATATACATGCATTTATATATATATATATATATATATGTGTGTGTGTGTGTGTGTGTATGTGTGTGTGTGTGTGTTTGTGTGTGCGTTTGTGTGTATTTGTATGTATGTGTAAGTGCATACGTGCATGTGTGTATATGTATATGCATATATATATATGTATAAAAGGCGGCGAGCTGGCATAAACGTTAGCACGCCGGGCGAAATGCGTAGCCGTATTTCGTCTGCCGTTACGTTGTGAGTTCAAATTCCGCCGAGGTCGACTTTACCTTTCATCCTTTCGGGGTCGATTAAAAAAGTACCAGTTACGCACTGGGGTCGATGTAATCGACTTAATCCGTTTGTCTGTCCTTGTTTGTCCCCTCTGTGTTTAGCCCCTTGTGGGTAGTAAAGAAATATATATATATATGTATATATATATAAATACATAAATAATTATATATATATGTATGTATATCTATCTATGTGTATATATATGTATGTATGTATGAGTGTTATGTGCATATGTTTGGGCGAATATTCAAAATCGTAAAAGACGAAAATATATTTGAACATATAATGCGAAAAATAGATTGACATATTGAAGCGCAATGGTTCTTAACCCTGGGGGATGCGCTGCACTAGGCGGTGGGGAAAAATGAGAATTTTTCTAATTATATTTCTTATTCTTTTACCTAGAGCATGGTCAAATAATAAAAAATCAAGAGACATTCTGAAACGTTATCATATCATCATAGTAACATAGTAAGAAATATTAACTTAATTAAAAAAATTTAAAACTATTTCACAATTTTAGCAAGATGAAAATTATGTTATAATTAAAAATAAGAAATAAAAGAAAAAAGTATGTAATAGGTTCTACTATCGCTCACTATAATAAAGTCTCAAGAAAAAATTAAAACAGGGATAGGTAAAATAAAAAGAATTTATCAATAAAACCAAGTTTATCAATATTAAATATTTATGTTACAAATATAGTAAATTTATTTGTAAGAAAAATAATTATGGTATAAATTGAAATGTTATACTGAACTTTAGATATAAACATTACGGAAAGTATTAGGTAAAGCTGAAAGCTACGCAAAACCCTTTCTTTTTAAAAAAAATTACATTTTCTTACAAATAAATTCAATATTGTATTGTACACATTTTTCGTATAACTTTTAATTTAACTTTTATTCCAAATTCTTTCGTTTTATTCCAAATGTTTTCGTTAGTTTCTTTTGACATTACACGTGACTTGTCTTTTGTTCACTTATTTGTGTTGTCTACTGCACGTCAAATAATTTGGATTCGTGTCCCTCCAAAAGGGTGACACAGAAGTCCGCCAGTGTGTGATATGTTACAAAACTTTGAGCATTGATGAAATGTGACCCTCACGCTTGGAATGCCACTTGAGGACAATGCAAAAAGATATTTCTCGAAGCCAGCTAATTTAGATGATAGTGCGGTATTTTGGCAACAAACTTCAATGGTTGTTGAGGCTTCCTTGTGATCGCCGTGTTGATTGCAAAGAGAAAGAAGAGCCTTAACATCGGAAAGCCTCCGATAAAACGCAGTATACTCCGCGCAGCAGAACTTGTTCTTGGGAAAGATAGTGCAAACAAGCTTTCTCAAAATTCACTATCAAACTATACTGTCTTTGAAGGATCGACGATATCAAAGATCAAATTCTAGACCAAGTAAAAGATTCTCCTGTTTTATGCCATCCGCTTTCCCAGATTTCAGTATCAAACGATACTGTCTTGGAAAGATCGACGACTTGTCTCAAGATATCAAAGATCAAATTCTAGACCGAGTAAGAAATTTTCCTGCTGTTTTTGCCATCCAGTGTGACTAAATAACTGACATCTCTCAGTGTTCTCGTTTTGTCTCAAGCAACTGTGCAAAAGAGGAAATGTTCTATCAGCCTATGGATAGCTGTATGACAGCAGCAGCTGTTTTTTGTGATGTATCAACCTTTTTTCAGGAAAACCAACTTTCGTAGGATTTGCTGGTAGGGGTGTGCACTGATGGAGTCACAGCTATGCTTGGACTGCAGTCGGGATTCATTACTAGGGTGAAAGAAAACAAAATCGTCTGTTGTAGGTACACACTGCATACTTCATTGTGAAGTCTTAACATCCAGAACCTTATCTACTGAAATGGGTTGTCAACTTTGTAAAAGGTGGAGCATTAAACAGTCGTCTTTTCAAACTGTTGTGTAAAGATATGGAATCTGAACATGGACCATTGTTTTTTCACACGAACGTACAATGGCTATCAAAGGGGGACATGCTTGGACGGCTTTATGTACAATGAGAAGAAGTAGCAAAATCTTTAGATTTGCAGAAGAAGGCAGATCCCCACGACAAGTTCTAGTCTGAAGGCTTTCAACTATCTCTAGCTTACGTCGTGGACATCTTTGAAGTGTTAAATGTTCTCGAACTTAAACTACAAGGGAAAACTTTCTCACGCACCACGGCACCATTCGAACCCTCATGGCCAAACTCGACCTCTGGAAATGTAGAATTCAGCAGAGAAATACAGCCAGTTTTAGTTACCTGGATTCTGCTCTCATTCAGGGTAACCTTGATTTTGAGAAACAAATAATCACTCATCTAACTGACTAGAAGACAAAATTCATCAGATATTTCCCAGATATCGATAAAAAGCGAGAAGCTTGGAAATTCATCAGGAACCCATTACAGTCTGAAGTGACTGGTGTTTTGGATGAAGTGCAAGAGGAGTTTCTTGAGCTGAATTTCAACTCCACAGTTAAGGAAGACTTTAAAGAACTGGATCTTGAATCGTTATGGATTAAGTACCTTGTTGTTTACCCTCTGATATCACGTCAGGCTCTTCGGATTTCAGCTATGTTTCGATCTACGTATCTTTATGAAGCTGTATTTTCCCTGCTCGTTGCTGTCAAGAACAAGTACAAAAACAGGTTGAAAGTAGAAAGGGACTTACGTTGTGCACTCTCTGGCATTCAACCATGCATTCAAGATCTTGTAGTTAAGATGCAATGACAAGTATCTCACTAAGAATGTGACTAATTCATATTAAATGCAAAAGCCTTTTTTTTGCTAAGAATCTCACTTGTTGTATAATGCGATTATATATAAAATTATACATATTTTGCATAATGTGATTAATTCGTATCCAATAAAAAGACTAAAAATATATTTTAGATTTTATCTAAAATTTGGGAGAGAATTTTATTCATAGAAGCGGGGGAGGGGCGCGGAGAGAAGGAAACTTTCCTAAGGGAGGGATTGTAGTAAAAAAGTGAAGAACCACTGTTCAAGCGGATATAACTTCAAAATTTAAAAGAAACATTACCAGGTAAAAATTTTCACACACACAATAAAAAGATTAAATATTAGAAACACTTGCTGTGGATTAAATAAGAAAGTAAGCGCATACCTTTTATGCTTATCATTTGATAAGCTTTAAAATATTTAACTTTAGTTCACTCCAACAGAAGTTTCACGTAGATTGGTCCACGAATTCGCGAGATACCCGTGTTTTTTCGCGTACCTTGAACTATTGTTGACCCTACGGACAATCTAGTACACACACACACACACACATATATATATATATATATACATATATATATATATATATATATATATATATATATATATATATATATATATATATATATATCTGAGTATATATATATATATATATATGCCTACTCAAACATACACACACAAACTTAAGTGAGTGTATTAGTGTGTGTGTGTGTGTGTGTGTGTGTGTGTGTGTGCGTGAGTGCGTGCGTGCATGTGTAAGTGTGTGTAAGTGTGCGTGGGTGTCCCAAAATAAATTGTTGAGAGTCAATACATTTCGCCGTCACCAGCCTTCTCAGACGTCTGATGAAAATCTTTATCCAGCAAAAGATTACAGTGACAGTAGAAACCATGTCCGTATAGAAATATAACATTTTCAACTCTACATATACGCATAAGCAGCTGTTGCAAGAAATATATTAATGAATTCATGTATTATTACATATGTAAATAATGTTTATATATATATATATATATATAGCATGAGAGAATGAGAAAGAGTAATACATGCCAAACAAAAGAAAAAAAAAGAAAAAAGAAAAATAGGTTACTTAGGAAGATACTTTCAAATATTGAACGAACAAATTTTTTTATCATACCACCCGATTCCACTCAGAAATTTTCAAAAGAACTTGAAACTATTTGATGGAATGGTTTGAAATATTAATAGATTGCAATTTTTTTCCAAAATATTTCAAGTTATTTTCCATGATTTTTTCCCAACTTTCTAGTGCTATCGTTACAACACTTATTACCGCCCTATCTCACTTTAACTGCAGCTATCTGTATGTTTACCTGTGTGTGTGTATGTATGTATATATATATATATATATATATATATATATATTATATATATATAATATATATATATATTGTATATATACACAAACATATAAGCTGCATTTGGATGAATAACTTTCACTTATTATTTTTATTACGAAGCTATTGCTACATTGCTATATATATATATATATATATATATATGTATGTATATATACATATATATATATATGTATGTATATATACATATATACATATATATATATATACATATATATGTATATGTGTGTGTGTGTGTTTGTGTGTGAAGGCGCATGGCTCAGTGGTCGGAGCGTCTAGCTTACGATCGTGAGATTGTGAGTTCGAATCCCGGAGAGGACTGCGTGTTGTGTTCTTGAACAAGACACTTTATTTCACGTTGCTGCCGTCCACTCAGTTGTAGAAATGAGTTGCAACGTCACAGTTGCCAAGCTGTATCGGCCTCTTTGCCTTTCCCTTGGATAACACTGGTTGCATGGAGAGGAGAGGCTGGTATGTACAGGTGACTGCTGGTCTTCCATAAACCACCTTGTCCGGACTTGTATTTGTGGGGGTAAATGGGTTCTTGTGAATGGCCATGTGAACGAGAATGGGCCCCAAATATGCGATCCTCTTCGTTGGCTACGTTGAGGCCCAAATATTCTCAAGATTCACTGGTCCCACTCCCGAACTATACGGTCGTTATATTGTCCACACTATCTGTGCGACCTCACTCTCCCGCGAACTACTAGACTCCTTCCAGTCTTTTGTTAGATCTTCCCATCCTGCCCTCCACTTCTCCTCCACTATTTCTAAAACTTCTATCGCGTTTCTCAACAATTCGGTCACTCTCACCATCTCCATCCACTACAAACACACCGACTCACACTCATACCTCAACTTCTCCTCCTCACACCCTAAACACACCAAGCTCTCCATCTCCTTCTTCCAATTCATTGGTCTACGCAGGCTCTGACAATCATTGAGACTCATGGCACGCTACCTCATAATTCGTCCACACTGCCCTTGTCAGAGCACACGTTCCGTAGACGGTGCATCTGCTTTCTCGCCCTGCACCCGCCCCACTGACACCCGTCTCCCGTTTCCCCTCACCTGCCAACCCTCCATCCTACCTATCCAACGCACCATTCTCCGAGACTTCCGGTTTTTCCAGTCCGACCCCTCCACTTCGCACATCTTCATTACCTACCCTTTCCCTCCTTCAAAGGAGCCCACAACCTACCTGGCCTCCTGGTCGACAGTTACTTCCCTAACCCCAACTCCCATCTCGGCTCGATCCCGTGCTCCCGACCACCCTGCTGCACTTGTCCCTACCTCTCCACCTCCCCCATCGTTACCCAACCACTACATATCTCCACCCCACCATCCATATACATCCCATCCCCCACACATTCCACACCCGCATAACCCACCCTCATACCCCACTCCCACATACCACACTTCTACCCCCACACCGCACACTTGAATCCTCAACACTCGCATACTACACACCACACTACATTCCATCACCCTGCACGTACTAGCATTGACCAATTCCCAGCACCGAAACACACCACACACCAAAACATCCACCATACCACATCACACCACCCCGCACACACCAGCAGAGTCCACTTCCCAGCACCCACAGCATCATCCACACACCTGCACATGCACTCACCCACATGTCAAGGTCACCATCCCCTAACCACACGCGCACACACATTCTAATATACACACGAACGCTCACCTTCGCCTTGGGATCACCACTACTTTATTATCTCCCATTAATCCTAGCTCACCTGTCTGACCACCTCTTTCCGGCTATCACCATTATTGGCTGTTAACTACTAAAGCTTTATTTTTTTTATTCTCTCCCTGTTTATTTTCTTGTTTTCCTTTCTGTTGAAGAGCGTAGGCTCGAAACGTTTAAAACTTTCTCACCTTCCCGAGCGTTAAACTAATACACTGGTTTGTTGTTTACACACCTGCCTTCGTCTCTTGTATTTTGTAAATTCCTACTATATATATATATATATATATATATAATATATATATATATATATTATACTTATATATTCATATATAAGTAATTAAGTAATTAAATACCAAGTGAATTTCGTTGTTTTTCCTTCTCTGTCTAAGCGGGTTCTTTTGAGTATTCGTTATCCGGGAGTTTCTTCTTATAGTAGAAGTAGATAAGGTTCTTTGGCTGCTATTTCTAAAGTTTGGTATGTGGCGCAGCAAATTTTTGCTGAACCCTAATTATAATTATACTCATAATTATAAAATATATATATATATTATATATATATATATATATATATATATAATATATACATATATATATATACATATATATATATATATATATATATATATAATATATATATATATATATATATATACATGTATGTATGCATGCATGCATGTAGTGGGATGTTAATGCAGATATAGAACTTAGAGTATATGTGTTTTTTTATTGATATTTAGCCGAAGTAGCAGAGTGACTCAAGGTCCAAGAATTTTCGTGTGTTGCCACTTATTAATATATTGAATCTTTTTTTTTAGAAATAAAATGCATTTCTCTGTCATTTTTGTACTTGTTACATCTACCGCCTTCGAATGTAATTCACTAAATTTTTGGCTTTCCATACACGTCCTTTGCTTTTCTTTGGTCCCAAAATCCCTGTCCATTTGCTCTTTCCACATCATATTTTCCGTTACTGTTGCCATATTACTAATATCTGCTGCGCCTTCTATTCCCACATTACTTGTGCGTTCCTCAATTCAACTGGACCAGAAATTCATTGCTCTCAACATTTTCATCCTGTCTCTCTTTACTATCATTAATCACAAATTGCATACACCTACATCTTGCAACTCCTAGCATTTCACATAACTCTTCCGCCATTTCATTTTCTAGCTTCCTCTCAGATTCTACAGTTTTACTATTTAGTGGGGAATTTTCTTCTCATCTGCGCCAGCGGTAGATTTAACTTCAAATGCATAGAGAATAGTGCAATATCAATACTGACAGTGACGGGAAAGCAGTCAACAAGAAGTAATCAAGACAATAGTACAAAAAGTAATCATAAAGAGATTATGCTGGACGTTAAGCTTGATATTTTACAAAGATGTTACATGAGTGGAGAACTCAGCCATATTGAAAATATATTAAATATACGAAAGCTTGCAATATCTACAGTAACAATAAGTAACAATAAAGACAAAATTAGATCTAATGCTCAAGTAGTTAATCTGTTAAATATTCGGATATTATGTTTTCTAAGATCTGCTGAAAACTAATAAAACGAGTTCTGGTTTCGTTAAATAATCATGAGTTTGATCACAACATTTTGATAAACGCTGTGGTCATCCAAACCAATGCTAAAAGTATGAAGAAGTGCAAAACGTATGCAGCTTCTGATATAAAACATTTTCAAGGAATTAAATTTTGGTTCACTATTAAAATAAGCTGTAAGGCTGCAAGCTAGGAGAATCGTTAGCACACCAGCCAAAATGCTTAGCAGCACTTTTTCCGTCTTATGCTCTGAGTTCAAATTCTTCCCGAGGTTGACTTTGCCTTTCATCCTGTCAGAGTCAATAAAATAAATACCAGTTGTGTACTGGGATCGATGTAATCGGCCTACTCTTTCCCCAAATTACCGACCTTTTTGCCAAAAGTTGAGATCATATTAAAATGACCCATAAAGCTGTGAGTTAACTGAATCATTACCGTGCCGGTTAAGATGCTTGCCGCCATTTCTTCCATGCTTGAAGTTCTGAGTTCAAAAACTGACAGGATCTACTTAGATTTTCATCCTTTCGGAGTCGATGAAATAATACCAGTTAAGCACTAGCGTCGATATAATCGACTTACCCCTCACACGAAATTGCCGGCCTTGTGGCAAAGTTTGAAGCCAATATTAAAATCATCCGTGAAGCTACCAGCGTTGACATGGAAGTTGTTACTCATTCTGCCGTACTGTGACCTACGATCGATCTAAGGATACTACACTCCAGATCAAAAGTATAGCGCTGGTGGCACTGCGTTTTCCTTAAATTGTATACCTTAAAGAGCTATCATTTCTTTTAGGTGAATGAGAAACTCACTTCCAAACCCACCAAAACATCTCTTGTGTGAAGAAATATTGCTAGCGATACAAAATTAGCATTCCTATTTCCACATCACCCATAAAATGTTAGGGCTAACTTTAAATTTAACCTCCTGTGGTGTTTCCATTCTTCAAGTAAGGCACATCAGTCGATGAACCTTTTCGAAACACTGGCTTACGATTTCTATTTTGTTGCCCTGCTTTAGAAAGGTATATTGCTAAGCGAAATGTATTCAGCAACACATTGCTCCTTTTAGGCAATAACGTCAAGACACCCAGTCACTTTAAACGGCTTTCCTGATAGTGAGATAGTGGAATATATCATCATGAACACACATTCCTTACTCTATACAATGTTTCAAGGAGTGGGGGCAAACTTTAAGACATCAGAAATGAACTTTGAAACGACTGATCAAAGCAACTGATGGACAGGCTAAAGCTGCAGTAAGGGATTAATGGGTGCGCGGTGGTGGTGGTGGTGGTGGTGGTGGTGGTGGTGGTGGTGGTGGTGGTGGTGGTGGTGGTGGTGGTGGTGGTGGTGGTGCGTGTGTGTTTTGGTGTGTGTGGGGGATGGCTGTTACGGAAGCTGTAGATACTGTAGTTTAGTATGGGATCAACAGAAATTGTCATTTTTGAATGATGCTTAGAAAATCCTTGGCCTGGTAGGCTTTCAATCTACAGAAAATCTACATTAAACTCCACGAGATATTGTGATACTGTAAGCGTGTGTATATGTGCTTATATGCATGTATTCGTGCGTGTGTGCATGTTTGTTTATAAGTGCATGCATAACTTCTCATAGTGAGAAGTTAAGCAAAATTCTATTAGAATTGCAGGTTCTATGTGGTTACACAACCAGCTGGAAATAGCAACGGAATCCCTTACCCTTCATACTGGACAATTTTGTCATTGAAAGATATTGTTTGGGAAAATGTAGCACAGGCACACTATACCTAAAAGACAGGATGGTCATGACTGGAAATCTTTTAATCATACGCCAATTAAATAGGAGCTAAGTTGTGAACACAGGACAATGATAAGGACACAGCCTACAGTTTTGTAAGGAGGGAGCCACTCTATTAGATCGACCCCAGTACACAACTGGTATTTAATTTATCGACCCCGAAAGGTTGAAACGCAAAATCGTCCTCGGCGGTATTCGAAATCAGAACGAAAAAGACAGACGAAATACCTATTTCGTTACTACCCACAAGGGGCTACACAGACTGCGGATAAACAAGGACAGACACACGGATTAAGTCGATTATATCGACCCCAGTGCGTAACTGGTACTTATTTAATCGACCCCGAAAGTATGAAAGGCAAAGTCGGCCTCGGCGGAATTTGAACTCAGAACGTAATGGCAGACGAAATACGGCTACGCATTTCGCCCGTCGTGCTAACGTCTCTGACAGATATTTGTAGAGACTGATTCGCATCTCTGTTGATGTTGACATGTGTGCATAGAACTTTTGGGTCCGGTATCGAATACAAATCACCAACTAGTAATACGCTGTCTTTTAAAGTGATAGACGTGTGAGTCAAATTGTGGAAATCATCGATGAGTGATGATACACTTTCTAGAGAAATGAAAAGCGTCAGTGATTCCACAGACATAGAAAGATTTAATAACAATTTTCTATGTAGAAAGTGTTTTAATTTACATCAAATAATAATACATCAATAAAAGCGGAGGTCGAACCCATGAGATAAATATATCTATTTCTGTTATTTCTTATGAAAATAATAGTAACGGATGCTCAAAGTTTCACTCCATTTTTCCACCTTACATAGTTTCTTAATACTAATTATCTTGAATGATAGCATCTATCATATATATTTATATTGACGCTACTTTTCGATAAATAGATTATCGATTATCTTTCGGTTCCATATGTTTAATTTATTGTAACAGAACTTGTAGCTTTAGTGCATTATATTATTTAAGTACGCCGACAAATCGATAACAATAACAGGAAACTTGCATCCGTTTGGTACTTTCTCTTAACTGTTGGCTGACTTACAGGAGTGGATGATGTATGGCTAGGAAGATTTACGAAAACCACTCAAATGTAAACGTAATGTTTTGTATTTAACGCGATGTCTGTTTGGTTTCCAAAAACCTTCAATGCGGTGACACTAATGTAGTTCAAGTTTGTCGTAAACATGTTGGACATGATTTACTGCTGGAAACAAACGTGTAGAAATCTACAAGTATAAAGTTCTATTGAAGAAGGATTTGCTTAAGGATATAATACTGGATTTGGGAGGATATATGTAGTGAGAGTGAAAGGAAAAGCGGTGATAAACAGAACCGCTAACCCAACTTGACGAGCATATGCAAGTAACAAGTTGAAAGAAGCAGATGTTTTGCCATAGTAATAGCAAAGGTTGACAAAAGAAACAGCTGTCATTGCCTGAAAGCTGGAAGTGTATACTGGCATCATAAATAATAGCATATCTTATATAAATATCCTTTCTTATTCTTGACATAATATTGTCAGAGTAATTATAATTCGCGTCACTGCTTTTATAATGTACACTAAAATGAATTTAGTTCCGCGTTACTTTAATTTTCACGGGAACATGACGCCTGCATCCGCATTCTCAGACTCCGGATATCTGAGTTTATGAACATTAGGTAACTGTAGCTAGTTATTTACGTTTTTGTTGCCAATTTCCTTTGCCATATAGTTATAATCATATCTCTTGGCTGTAATGTTCACACGTTGCTATTACTGCTACTCGTTGCAATACTGAGTTTTACTGTTGTGTGAAGGTTTTCCTAATATTGACTTTGTATTGCTGCTCATCGGATTTTCACTGTTGATGATCGTAACAAGCATTATATGCTCTCCTTAAAATACAACCATCATTTACATCTTACTATTTATAGATTTATTCACTTCGAGTTCCACCGTTTTAGTTCGCAACATTCCTTAGCGCCACTACTTCATTTGTTCTGCGAGCGCAAGTCACTCGCTGATATTGATTTCAAATTTTGACACAAGCCCAGCAATTTTGGGAGTGGGGTTAAGTCCATTACGTTGACCCCAGTACTACACTGGTACTTATTTTATCGATCCCGAAGGAATAAAAAGCAAATTCGGCGTCATTGGAATTTACTCCTAGACGGACGAAAGACCGTAACGATTTTTTTTCCCACTATACTTATTTCTTTGTTGCCCACAAGGGGCTACACAGAGAGGGGACAGACAAGGACAGACAAACGGATTAAGTCGATTACATCGACCCCAGTGCATAACTGGTACCTAATTTATCGACCCCGAAAGGATGAAAGGCAAAGTCGACCAAGGCGGAATTTGAACTCAGAACGTAGCGGCAGACGAAATACGGCTACGCATTTCGCCCGGCGTGCTAACGTTTCTGCCAGCTCGCCGCCTTTTTCCCAGTATACTAACGATACAGATATGGAGTTTTCATATATCTACGATAAGCGAAAATATTTTTTCCTCGTTAAAATGCAGTGATTTTTGCCTTTAGAATTTAATGTCATTAAAATATTTGAATTTACCTAAAGTTTTATATACTTCTTTTCTTTTGAAGTTCCCAAATTCTCATGACATAAACTACCAATATATTTCACTTTTATCTCTCATCGAACAGCAAAGGAGACTCTATCTACTTCTTTACTTTTCCCTCTTTAAAAACTATCAACGTTTTCCTCAGTATTTTTTTTTTATTTTTCTAAAAGAATGTTTAATTGAAATTTGAAAACAAAAATGTCGCCCAGGCAGTAGGGTTAAAGGGTATTGCTCGATGCTTCCAACTGTTTCTCTATTCCGAAACAAATATTCGACTAAAATTGACATTAATTATCCCCACTTGAGTAAACTCATAAATAATACATAAAAGAAATCTCATGATAAACACACAAACATCACACGTACAACACATATGTAAGCACATACATAAAAGGGATATGATATATATATATATATATATATATATATATATATGTGTGTGTGTGTGTTTGTGTGTGTGTGTGTGTGTGTACTCATACACACACACACACACACACACACACACACACATATATATATATATTGGGCCGGTGCATAATTATTGCGGGTTTTTTCAACAAATTTGTTTTCGCAAAAACAACATGTAACAAAAACATCTTTAAATTATTATTCCGGAACATATTCCCCATCTACTTCAATTACTGCCTCCCATTTGTTTGGTAGACGGCCAGACGGTATTTAAAAATGTTTTTGTTAAATATTGTTATTGTTTTTGTTGAATAAAATTTATTTAAAAAAGCTGCAATAATTATGCCCCAACCTAACATATATATATATATATATATATATATATATATATATATATATATATATATATATATAGTGCACTGTACATCATATATGACCTAATTGAAAATTTAAATACAATAGGAACACAAACAGAATATACTTCACGTACGCAGGGGACACGGTACTATATTCGTTTGCGTGCTGAAAGCATGCAATGAAAATAATACAACATACAAAAATTATTAACAACAAATACAGCGATTACGATGACAAATACAACAACAACAACAATAATAATATTGACGATTCTTTCTAATTTTTGGCCAAAATCTAACAGGTTTGAGGGGAGGCGTTAGTCGATAACATCGATCCTAGTACTTACTGATACGTTATTTTACAACCCTGTGCAAGATGAAAGGCAAAGTTGACTGAGGCAGAATCTGAACAAAGGAGTTAATGAGTCGAAAGAAATCCCACTAAGCGACTAAGCATTTTGTCTGATGCTCTAGCGATTCTACCAGTTCTCTGCTTCAAAGAACAACGACGACGACGACGATACAACAAAGACAATAATAATGATCCTTTCTACTACAGACACAAGGCTTGAAATTTTGGGAGAGGGGAATAACCAATTTCGCTGGTACTCAATTTATCGAACTCCGAAAGGATGTAAAGTGAGATTTGAACTCAGAACATGAAGACGGATGAAATGTCGCTAGGCTTTTTTCCCGGCATGCTAACAATTTTGCCAGTTCACCGCGTTCCGACTACTAGCATTAATATTAATAATAATTCCTACTACTACTGTTACTACTAATAATAATTATAATCCTTTCTACTAAAGACACAATGCCTGAAATTTTGAGGGAAGGGACTTGTCGATTACATTCACACTAGTGGTTCACTGGTACTCAAATTATCGACACCAAAGAGATGAAGGGCAAAGTCAACTTCGGTGGAATTTATATATTAATGAAAATAATGATATTGGTTTCAAATTATATATTATATATAATTACATTGGTTTCAAGTTTTGCCACCAGGGCAAGAATTTTGCGGGAAGGGATGTTCAATAGGAGGCGCTTGTGGTGTCCACCTCGAAAGGATAAAAGGCAAAGTCGACCTCGGTGGAATTTGAACGCAGTATGTAGCGGCAGATGAAATACCGCTAAGCATTTCCCCGGAGTGCTAACGATTCAGCAAGCTTGCCACCTTAAATAATCCTTTCTGCTATAGGCAAAGGCCAGAGATTTGTGGGAGGGGAATAGTCGATTACATCGACCCCAGTGTTTCACTGATACTTAATTTATCAACCGCCGAAAGGATGAAAGCAAGCTCGACTTCGGCGGAATTTGAACTCAGAACGTAGTACCGGTATAATAATGCCAAGCATTTCGCCCGCTGTGCTGAGGATTTTGACAGCTCGTCGCCTTGATGATCATGATGATGATGATGATAATATAATAATAATAATAATAATAATAATAATAATAATAATAATATAATAATAATAACAACAACAACAACATATTTGCTTATCAGTTGTTTGACCTTAACCAGTTGAGCATGTCCCTTAGTGGCTGACGATATGTGCATCTCTGATCATGAGCAGAAGTAGTGGGGAGCATCATAGCTGTGTGTTGAAAGGAATTCCTGGTGGTTTGGATAATTCACCTTTGGAAACATAGGTGGTTCGTTCAACAACCTTAAACAATCCTTATTCAGGGACCTTTTGAGCGGGATGGGCTACTCGACTAAAAGAAAATTCTAACTGGGCCCCACCTGCAAGATAATGTGCTGTTTATCTTGATATGAGATCACCATCTCGCGTACATATGTTCGTAATGCATGTGCCTGGTGTACCCTTATCAGACAGGTAGTCATGATGGGTATACTGGGCTTCGTCTATTTTACCCCAGTGTCACATTGAATGCATGCACTGCTCTCTCATTCAATAATAGACACTCGCATCAAAGATGACATGATTGTTCGACTTATTTTGCCGAACGACCTGCACAAATAATTCGTTTATGGTGCTCAAATGTATGTACTGTACTCCCGCCATCAAACAGACGTTGCCTGATCAGGTGCACGGTGAGTCATGGGTCAGTCGTGGAAGTGATCGCGGAGCAACGTGTGATGAACTGTTTTGCTGAAGAACACAACGCACCATCTGGTTTGGAACTGAAACCTCTATCATGTGATCGTCAGTACAACAAGGATAAAGACGTAAGCAGGAGACGAATGATATAAAACTGTAGCAAGTGAATAACGAGCTTAATGATGTGGAATTGATGAGAATTCATTTTACCAATAACTCATACCAGAAGCGTTCCAGATATTTCGATGTAGTATTTCGTAACATTCCTGAGATTCTAAGTGCAATGGTCAAGTGTAACTACCGCGCCAACCACAGTTTTCCAAATGATATTGATTTTCATATTTATTTTCACAAATTTATTCCAGTAATTTGACTTTCAAAGTTAACAAAGTCGTAATATACAACGCTCCGAATTGATGCTGCTATAAACAACAAAAATATTATGATGTATACTTGAGAATAAAATTAAACAGAGAGCAAGGAATTTTGCCAAATTCTACAGACGGTTTCTAATCGTTTGGCATATACGTGTTTACTTTGTATAATTATTTCATTCTCTAATTATTGCGTATGTCAAACTAAACAAGTAATAACAGTGTATCCTGATACAATAAGCATTTATAAGAAACTCTATCTGCCCGATCACTATGTTCATACAGGGATAGCGTTGTTTAGTCAATATCTACAGATATTGTATAATTATGGAGTCGATATTCATACACGAATAATATATTCCCTGAATATGTATGCTTCTCTCCATATATTGAATTACAATTTATATTCAGTTAAAATCTGCACGAAGAATATGTGGGTTTAAGTGTCACTATCTCTCTTTCTCCCGCTCTCCTCTTTCTCCCGCTCTCCTCTTTCGCTCTGTATATATTATATATATATATATATATATATATATATATATATATATATATATATATACACGCACATATACAGGGTGCGATAGATAAACTGTCGTCATTTTGCCTTTATAATTTCACGCGTGTGTATTGGGCACCATCTGTGAGAAAAACAGCACCATGATGGAATAACATCCACTCAACATCTTGCTGTTTGGAGTGATCACTAGTGATGGCAACGTTATGCTTCCGTTCATCTTCTCACACGTCCTCTGATTCAACACGGAGGCCTGCATCAAGTACCTGAAGGAGGTAGTGCAGACTTGGGTCAAGAGGGTGGCTGCTGGAAGATCCTATGTCTGGCAACAAAACTCTGCACCATGATACACAAGTAGGAGAAACTAGTTATGGCTGTCAGACAATCAATTTCGGCGACCACCTCAACTCCCCACACGGCAACCCACTAGATTATTATATGTGGGGCGCAGTTGAGCAAGAGACCAACAAAACTCCTTGTAACGCCTAAGATGAACATAAACAATGAGACAATTCAAAAAAGTTACACGGGATTCAGAAGTCGTCTGGAGGCCGTAGTTGACGGCAATTGCGATTTTATTGAATAATTTTACTCCATAGTATTACAAGATATTTTTATGTAATTTTCGTTAAAATATATCTGTTAAAATGAGGTTTCAGTGTTATTTTCATTTTTGCGTAATTTAGACGACAGTTTATAACCCGCACACTCTATACAAACATATATATATATATATATATATATATATTATATATATATATATACACTGCGTTTTTAAATTATTAACGACGTTAAATTTTTTTAATTTAATTTTTTAAATTCATGTAGGAATTCAACAAAATCTCCACAGAATGATAGCAACATTTTTATGGATGGGGTGTGTAAAAAACGCGAGGTTCCGTAAAATAATACAGAATCTACGGCCATTTGCCAAAATTCACGTAAACTTTTACCTTTTCAAATTATCAGCGAGGTGTAATTAAAACTCATCTAAACAGCAAAATACCGATTTAATAGTTTGATGTACATTCTGAAATAAACACATACTGTCATAAATACGGAAGAAATAGAAATAAAAAAATAAACACCATTCAAACACGATCGATGAGCTTGTTAGTAAGGGATGTATGGGCGTTTCTTTCAAATATGTTTGAAAAAGCGCTGGTCCGTGGAAAATGCTAATTTGTAGATCTCCTCTGATGTTATACCACAGGATACATCTACCGTTGCTGGACACAGTTCATCCTTGCTCGTAACTCGGCGGCCATTCTCGTAAATTCACCGTTTTATAATACTCCACAACTTTTCTGTTGTTGGGTTTACGTTGAGGGAACAAACAGGTACTTCATCTTCCGTTGTCCTCAAGAGCACAATTGTTGTAGATACTCTGTAGTTTTCTTCGCTGAGGGCGAAGCCGAATTATCTTGTAGGAATATTATGGTCGACTTGAAAGCGATCTTTTGCTTTTTTAACCAACATTCAAGGTGCTCCCTCAGAAACGCTATGTAAGCATCCGCAGTCATTTTAACAGTTAGGTCCTTTCCAAGGACCAGCTATAATGTCTCCAATAATACCTGCCCAAATGAAGATGCCTTCTTCCCCTTGTTGGCAACTCAAGTGTTGATGACGATCTTGTCCATTTACAAACCATCCCTTGCTCCAGCTATCAGGTTTCGTCCGTAAACAAAACATTTGAAAAGTCGACCTTCATGTTATATTCTTTTCATTTCAGACGATTTTGAATCTGTATTTTGTTTGAAGGATATCTTTTAACTGATATCGCTGGTTTACCGACATTTTTCAGAAGATGATATCAGGTACTTCTGGACACAGTTGCTTCACCAATGCCCTCGAAAATTACTCCATTTGTATGACCTGGATTTTTTACAGCTTAACGATTAATTCGTGACGGAGAACATTGAGAAACAGCCCGCCACTAACTATTGTCGGCTCTCTGGCGTATCTTCGTAACAATTATTTTCAGAGTTTGGGGATATGTATCTTCCAAATATTTTAGATATTTCTACTGTTGATTTACTTTTTGTAAGTTCAGAAGTAATAACAGATTTCTCTGAAGCGGTTGAGTATCATTTACGATTCATAATTACACGATTATCAGACCACTCGTTAATAACTTCGAACACTGAATGTTCGTGGAAATCATGCAAACGGCCGGGGTTTGATCATACCTGGGCAAAAACCTCACGTTTTTTACGCACCACGCGCATATAACTGTTGCCATCATACTGCGGAAATTTTGAATTCCAAAGAGTAATTTTTAGATGAAATAAACAATTGTTACGTTGCTGATAATTTGAAACGCAGTATATATATATATATATATATATATTATATATATATATATATATATATATATATAATATAATTACAAAAGTGCTACTAACTGTTACATGCTTTTAAGATACAATAAACGGAAAGATACCATGTATTCTTTCAGGCTCAGTTCATGCGATAAATGTATTTAAAAACTAGGATGCTGGGCTACAACATACTTTAAGAAAGAAAATGAGATTAAATAATCGGAAAGATAAAAACACGAAGGGGATTAATGCAAAACTTGAAACAAGAAGAAAGGAAAGTAAGAATATCAAAATCTCTTCTTTTTTTGCAGGAAGTAGGTTTAGACGTTTAAAAGAAACAAACTGTTCACCTGCTATCCAATGTCCCAGATAAACTTAAAGCAAGATACTTAAAAGAGGGCAGCAACATCGAACTCCCCCTTCACCAAAGACAATCACAAAAGAATGGCCATTGAAAACGTGATAGGACTGACAGTGCTCTATCATGGCCGCGGCCATTCAGATTAGGCACATAATAAAAGAATAAAAGAATAAGCCTCACTATGAGTGTAATGCGAATAGACAATGTTATTAATCGGAGGAAAGTAGTCGAGTGCATCTTCTCTAAGGAGCGTGCACCACACTGAGAAACGGCCCCACACAAAACTATCATCCACTTTTCTTTTTTTTTCCTGCTTCAATATCATAGGTAGAAAATAATTATAATCTTATTCCAATATTTAGATATATTTCAATCATTCTTATTGTGCCAAGGTGTAACTAAAAAAAGATGTGTATATACTGTGTATATTCGTCTAACATTTACATAACACTGTATTTATCATGACGAAATTTAATACTTCAACATATTCTATTCAGCTAGTCTGTTTAACATATTTCGTCTACAAAAAAATGATAGCATACACACACACACACACACACACACACACACACACACACACACATATATAATATATATATATATATATATATATATATATATATATATAACGGGAAGCTTTATGAAAATAGACAAAAGACGAAGGCAGGTGGAAAACAAACGAACAATTGTATTAGTATGGCGCTCAGGAAATAAATAAAACAAGTCTTTAACGTTTCGAGCCTACGCTCTTCACAGAAAGATACACAGAGAGAAAAAAAAACACAGAAAGAAGGAGAGAAAAAAAATGCGTGCAGTAGCTAACGAATCAACATGGCGATCTGATTTCGGCCAGAGGTCAAAGATCAAACATGAGACGCGAGAGCGAATAAGGGGAGATAATAGGGTTGAAGGACCAGCTAATAGTGCGTAGGAGGGGTCTGACGTGTGTATGTATAGGGTTGGTGTATGTATTAGTATGTATAAGGGTGTGTGTGTGTGTGTGGTGTGTGTATGAGAGAGTATTAGTGCGTAGGATTGGTCTGGACGTGCGTATGTATGGGGTTGGTGTATGTATTACTATGTATTAGTATGTATTAGTACGTATTAGTATGTATAAGTGTGTGTGTGTGTGTATGAGAGAGTATAAGTGCGTATGCGGGGTCTGGACGTGTGTATGTATAGGGTTGGTGTATGTATTAGTATGTATTAGTATGCATTAGTACGTATTAGTATGTATTAATTGGTGTATGTATTAGTATGGCACATCATATATGATGTGATGTGTAACGTCGTGTGGTGTAGTGAGGAGAAGAGGGGAGGGGGAGAATAGGGGGGAAGATGGGGGGAGAAGAGGGGGAGAAGGGAAGGGGAGTAGAGTGGGGAAGAGAAAGGAGGGGATAAGGAAGGGGAGGAGGGGGAGGAAGGAGGAAAGAGGGAGAGGGGGAGAGAGGGAGTGAGGGAGCAGAGGGAAGGGGAAGAGGGAAGGAGGGAGGGAGAAAGAGGGAAGAAGGGAAGGGGAGTAGGGGTGAAAGGATGAAGGACTGAAGAAGTAGGGGTCGGGGGGGAAAGGATAGGTGAGGAGGTGAGGAGGGGGGGTTAGATGAGGAGGGGGGGAGAGTTGAGACCAAATGGCGTATAAGAGCGAAGAGAGAAGATTAATTCCTGTTCACAGCGCAAACGGGAATCCGGATGGCCTCTGTGTAAGGACAAACCGAACACAGAGGGGTGTTGCAAGGAGTGACCGGTGGAGTGGAAATGGCGTGAGACCGGTGTGTCGTTCGCAAGGTGGATGTCACGAAGGTGTTCCGCGAACCGGTCAGCCAAGCGGCGTCCCGTTTGTCCGATGTACAAGGAATTGCAGAGAGAGCAAGAGATGCAATAGATAATATTGCTGGAGGTGCAGGTGAAGGAGTGGATGATGGGATAGGGTCGATGGTGGGTGCTAGTGAGGCGGGTGGTGTTGGAGAGGTAAGGGCAAGTGCGGCAACGTGGGCGGGAGCAGGGGAACGAGCCGGGTTGGGAGGTAGGGTCAGGGAAGGAGCTATGGACCAAAAGGTCTCGAAGGTTGTGGGCTCGTTTGAAAGAGGGGAGGGGTCGGTTAGGGAAGAGGTGTGAAGTGGAAGGGTCGGACTGGAGATGACGGAAAGCTCGAAGAATGGTGCGTTGGAGACGTAGGGTCGTGGGGTGGTAAGTGAGGGGAAAAGGGAGGCGGGAGACTACAGGGCGGGCTCGGGGAGAGGGAGCAGATACACGGTCCACGGACCGTGCTCTGGCAAGGGCGGTGTGGATAGTGGTGAGGGGGTATCCACGTAGGGTGAAGTGGTGAGCCATACGTTGAGACTGAGTCTCAAAGTCATGGTCGTCACTACAGAGCCTACGTAGACGGAGGAATTGGGAATAGGGGATGGAAAGCTTGGTGTGTTCTGGGTGGGAGGAAGAGAAGTTGAGGTATGAGTGTGAGTCTGTGTGTTTGTAGTGAATGGAGGTGGTAAGAGTGGAGTGAAGAATGCTAACCGAAATGTCGAGGAAGGAGACAGAGGTGTTGGAGATAGTGGAAGTGAAGTGGAGGGCTGGATGGAAAGATTGGACGAAAGAGAGGAAGGAATCTAACATGCATACATATATAGATAGATATATAGATAGACAAAATAGATAGATAGATAAATAGATAGATAGATAGATAGATAGATAGATAGATAGATAGATAGATAGATAGATAGATAGATAGATAGATAGATAGATAGATGATACAGTTCTATATTTAAGAGATGAGGAACTATGTGCATTATTTACATTATTCATATTTGATGGATATTTGTCCTCATCTTGTTTGTTGTTAACACAATATTTCGGTTGATATACCCCCTAGCCTTCATTAGGTGTCTTGGGGAAGTTTCGAACCTGGTATTTTTCGAACCTAAGATATTTTTCGATGTAATTATTATTATTATTATTATTATTATTATTATTATTATTATTATTATTATTATTATTATCATCATCATCATTATTAAGGTCACAACCTGGAATCGAACTCGGAATCTAGGGGTTGGTAACCACACGGGCATATGGCATAGTGGTTACGAGCGCGGGCTACTAACCCCAAGATTCCGAGTTCGATTCCAGGCTGTAACCTAAATAATAATAATAATGATAACAATAATAATAATAACAATAATAATAATAATAATAATAATAATAATAATAATAATAATAATAATATAATAATAATAATAAAATAAATAAATAATTTCACAAAAAATACCATAGGAATGAGAACCCAGGTTCGAAATTTCCCCAAGACACCTGATGAAGGGTGGAGGGTATATCAGCCGAAACGTTGATGAGGACAAGCAAGATGAGGACAAATATCCGTCAAATGTAAATAATGTAAATAATATAGATAGATAGATGGAAAGATTGATAGATAGGTAGGTTTGTGTGTATATATATACATATACACACGTAAATAAACACATGTATAATGTGTGTTTATATATGTATTTTTCTTATGGTTTTACCTATTTCTGTCATTTGACTGTGGTCATGCTGGA
>NC_043001.1:84892497-84927497 GCF_006345805.1 Octopus sinensis | reverse complement strand
TATTCGTGTGTGTGTGTGGGTACACGGTGGTTTCCTTTCACCTTCCCTTCATCAAATCCTCCCATAAGTCTTTGGTGTATCCAGGGCTATGGTAGAAGACACTTGCCCAATGTGCTGCACATTTGGACGAAACCAGGAACCATGTTGTTAGGAAAGAAACATCTTACCACACTGCCACGCTTGCTATGTGACAATAATCTGTTTGTCGAAAAGGAACAAGCGAGATTTTTTTTAAAAACCCCACTAACCAATTACATAATTGATGACGGATTTACTTCAGTTAGATTGGATTCCTCACCGAGATTTAAGTAGCTAACGATGATGACGCATTTAGTATTGGCATTTTCACCATTAATAAACTGCAACTGAAATTGAAATAAATGTAATGTGATATTTTGTGCAATGAATCAGATCTGGCCGAGGGAATTGCATATGGCCTACTCAAGACGAATTCTAATACAGGCTGTTATGTAGCCCACTTTTCCTTTGACTGAGTCAATACTTTAAGTGAAGTGAATGGAATGGTATTGCGGAAAAAGCGATGATATAAAATGTGCATGACTTTAAAAGAAAGAAAAAAAAATTATGTTATATCGGGTTATTATTCAAGTTCTTTACAAAATATTAATATTAACAGCAACATCAGCATAAAATAAAACGATTAAATTTTGACATCAGTACAAGGCCACAAAAACGATCGATTATATCGACCTTGTATTTGATTGGTAGCTTATTTTATTGACAACAAAATGATATAATGCGAACTTGACCCTGACGGGCAGCAAATAACAAATGAAAAATAACAATAATCATAATAATCAAAATATTAATGGTTTTAAGACTTTCAAATTCTTTTATTTTTAATCAATAAAATTCTTAAATGGAGAAACACACACACGCGAGAAAAATCAAAACAATAACTTATAGGTAAATAATAGTAGAATGCCTTTGAATAAGTCCTCGGTGTTTCGTTTTCGCATTAACATTGATCAAATTGTTTTCTCAAATATGTTCATGTTTACTATAATTTTAGTAGCACTACTAATACTAACTCTACTAATACTATCACCACTAATACTACCACTACAGCTGCAACGACTACAACAGCAACCACTACGTCTAGTATTTAAGCTATTGCTAATACATTACCTATTGTTATATTGTGTATAGTCAACATGGCTGCGGATGCTGTTGCTACTAATGTACGTATAATCAGCATTACTACGCCTACGCCTACGCCTACTATTCTTACTGTTATCACATATATATATATATTCATTTCCTTTTAAGATTTGTCACCAATCAACACATATTCAGAAGAGGGGATACGGTCAATTGAATCAAAGGTGTCATGTTATTGATATTTATTTTATCATTGTCTAAAAGGCAAAATCACACGATGTTAACTTTTGAAACTTGCACGTAAACTAACTTACGTGCTTACCATACCTCGCCATTCTACGCTTTTTGCTATTGCACACACTGTAATAGTTCTCTTTCACTTACTCTCTCTCCCCTTCTATCTCTCTCTCTCTCTCTCTCTCTCTATATATATATATATATATATATATATGTGAGTGTATATATATATATATATATACACTATTCTCAACAGAGCTATAGATGGCAGATTGACAGGTGTGGTAGACATCTTATAACAGCCTACGCAGTATAGTGACAGCCCTTTACATTCTGAGAGCAAATCCCGCCGAGATTACCCTTACCTTTTATCGTTCTGAAGTCGATAAAGTATAACACCTTTAAAATATTAGGATGAAACAAATCCCCTAGATATTCCTGACCTTGTCCCTAAATTATAAAACAATTATCATTATTATTCCCACGCTAATTCTAATACTGTGACGAATAATTCCGTAGCATAGTCACAGATGATTTTTCACGCTAGTAAAGTTACTAAATATTATTTTCGTAGCCGTTGCCATAAATGCGTCCTCGTTGTCGTCGACGTCGTGTGATCTGTCTAGAAATCAGTCTTGTGACGTCTATTGAAATATATTGATAACTGAGCGTGTTCAGCAACTCTAGTCCTCAGGGCTTGCAATTTAGGATATTCTTGGAGCAAGGTTGGGTTTTCAAGCAGTGGGTTTTCCAGTGCACTATAACACATCAGATCAGCCATTGTTATCTGTAATATATAAAAGAAGTAGACATACAAAATGTTGGAAATGTCGATGTTGCTCATATGGTCGTTATCAATTATCATAATAGTAAATGTATCTACCACGATATAAGATTAACGTTGTTTTAGTGAAGATAGGCGAGGTGTTAAAAGTTCCAGCCTTGGGGTAAAAGAAAATACAGGAGAATCAGTTAATTATGACTTTATTCAGTACCTGTCACTTAGAGGTTCGGCAAAAGAGACCGATAGAATAAGTACTGGGCTTACAAAGAATGAGTCCCGGGGTTGATTTGCTCGACTAAAGGCGGTGCTCCAGCATGGCCGCAGTCAAATGACTGAAACAAGTAAAAGAGTAAAAGAGTAAAGAGATTCCTCTCTCAGAATTCACACACTTATAGCAGCGGTGCTTCACTTTCTCTAAGCCCTATTAAAGGACTCGGAAAGTTGGGCCTCCAACCACATCTTTTGCAATACCTTTAATGCCATGAACTTTTCTGCATTCTCTCATACATACCGAGGAAAGTATCGATATATCTAATCCCCGCTAGGAAAGAAGTTTTATCTTTAGATGTTCTACTTAATGAATATTTTCATTTATAATTACCCAGTTAATTTTAAAATTGTGGGTTGAAATAAAGTCTTAGTATCCATTTAATTGTTAAAACGAAAGCCTAATTCTGTATGCTGTCGATTGACCAGCTAGAGATAGCTGACAAGTTTCTCTTAGATTATATATCACTAGCAGTATTGCCCGGCGTTGCTCGGGTTTGTAAGGGAAATAACTATATAAGCATTTTTAGAGAGTTACTTCCCTTATAGATGCCAATTCGGGCTTTCTTAGCCATTTCTGTTTTGGTGTCTTCAAGCCATGAAGTCGTTGTTCTAAAAGAACGCTGGTCTCCTTGACAACGCTTTACGACGTTGATTTCCTTACACTCCCTTCCCCACAGCTTCACGAGGGATGGAAGAAGGGGGAGAGCAACAGGTGCAGGTGTGACCATGGACGCCACTCCGCCGCCATCGACACACGAAAAATTATGCATTAAAATGGAATAAAAATGATGTTAAATTATTTTTAAATCGTAGACTCATCGTAGACGCGCGCTAATACTCAGACGGGTTCGATATGAATCACGACTATAAGATACCCGATTTGGTTAAACTGCACCGCAAATGTGGGAGTAGTTAGGAATCTAATCGAAGGGGACTGACACTCACACAACTACAGTTTTATATAGAGATTACTGCCTTAAAAACGGAATGGACTATTGCATTCGATCAGGTAATATTAAATATATAGTACCTCAGAAAAATAGAAGGTTCATTTTTGGATTACTTTGATCATAACTTAGTTCATTCAGGGCCGAAATGCATTATATAGCAACAAGAAGAACAGCAAACACAACAGCAACACGAATAGGAGCAACGATTATATCCCTTCGGCTAAGTTGCTAATGTCACATATTCAATACATTTTTCATCATATATAATAAGGCTTCTCATTTTGAGAAAGGTTACTATCGTCAATATTCGCCTTAATGCTTTATATTATCGATCTCAGAATCTATAAGAAGGACAGAAGCTGAAGTTGATCTCCGTTTGGGTGGGTGACGTTGAACGCAAAACATAAGCATGTAACACAGCGATCATCACCATCATCATCACCATTTCATCATCACATCATCATCATCATCATCATCATCATCATCATCATCATCATCATCATCATCGTTTAACATCTGCCTTCAGCTTGCATAGTCAAAATGAAATATTTGGAGAATGTATTTCTCGATATTGATTCTCATAAATTGAGGAAAATAGCATTGCAAAACAGTCGGGAACTAGATATAGATTAAAAGATCAGATCATCGTAATGCAGATAAGATTATTGATAGCGTAGTGGTTATCTTACTATCTTATTGGGTTGTTTATTCATGGATTCAAATTCACAGAAATCGTTCGTCTCTTGTATAGCCCAAACACTTTCATTTACATTATGTCAGTAATGTAAAAGCAAGTGCTTCGCCTATATGGAAAATAACACAAGATCAGTTGAAAGTGTTACCTCTAATTGATCAGCGTCCTACCTGGAAGCAATTGTATAGCTTACCTGATTAACGTTATGAAATCCAAAGTGAGAACTTGCATTTAAACGTCACGCGGATCATATATATTTGTTCTTTTTGAAAATACGTCATTAGATTTTTTTTCTTTGGATAGTAATGACTATACAGCGATGATAGTGAAGTCTAGTTCTGTTAATACTCTTTTACTCTTTTAAATTTTTCAGTCATTTGACTGTGACCATGCTGGAGTACCGCCTTTAGTCGAAGAAATCGACCCCAGGACTTATTCTTTGTAAGCCTAGTATTTAGTCTATCGTCCTCTTTTGCCGAACCGTTAAGTTACGGGGACGTAGACACACCAGCATCGGTTGCCAAGCGATGTTGGGCGACAGGCACAGGCACACAATCATACACACACACACACACACACACACACACACACATACATATATATATATATAATATATATATATACGACGGGCTTCCTTCAGTTTCCCTCTAACATATCCACTCACAAGTGTTTGGTCAGCCCGAAGCTATAGTAGAAGACACTTGCCCCAGGTACCACGCAGTGGGACTGAACCCAGATCCATGTGGTTCGTACGCAATACTTATCACACAGCTACTCCTGCGCCTAATGTTTATATTCTGATCATGAATATGGATTTTATTATATTTATTCATGCGAACATTGAAAAGCATTTTTTGTTATAATGAATTGAGAGATGAAAAATAACTTTGAATTCTACAAAAATCTAGTAACCTTCTGCCAACAATATACCTGACGAAAGTACCTCGAAGGAGCCATCTTTTTATTGTAAATACTTTTAATCAGTATTACTATTTTCGCTCCCTATCTTCGGTCAGGAATGACTTGTGTCCCTCCGAGGCACAAATCCGGGTATGTTTGTTTGTGGAAGGGCAGCCTCCTCGCCCCACGCCGCTGATGTTTTTCAAGGGAAAGGCAAAGGCTGATATAGCCTGGCACTAGTGACATCGCAATTGATTTTTACTGTTGAATGAACTGGAGCACCGTGAAATAAAGTGTTTTACTCAGGGACACAACAAACAGCCCTATCCGGGAATCGAACTCACTACTTCATGATTGTGAGCCAGAGACTCTAAACACTGAGCCATGAACCTTCACACACGCACACACACACAGGCACGCACACGCACGCACTCACACTTACACACTCACATATATTGGGCACTCTCTGTTTTTGCCAGCTGAGTAGAATACTGTTCACTTTGTCGATCTCATAAGATCGAAAAATATCCATCCGTTGCTTTTCCACATTCACTTAAAGAGAAAATCAACACACACTGCAGTTACTATGTTTTTACAATATTTCAATGATTTAGTGTTACTGGAAATAATTCTCTTGCTGGTTGTTTTTAAAAAAAATCTATGAATACATTTAGTAAATCGAAGGTTTTTTTTCCACAGTTCTGTATATTACATATGTGTCACAGACTCTACCGTATTAGTAACGGTCGAATTGTCACCCTCTCCTCATCACAAACCAATTTAATGAAATTTTCCTGAAACGTACTACTACATTCAATTATTTAGAAAATCAGCCTTACTTTAACTATGTAACAGATGTAAATATTTTTTCATTAATAATATTGGCAGTACATTTGATGTGAAATCGTGTTTTGAAAATGAGAGGTCTCTGTTTTGGTAATTTGACTGTTTGCTAGTAAATCTGCCAATTAATAAATACTGCTATATTATGTTTATTAATTCGTATTTCGGATGTTTACTATTAACACTGATATTACTATAGATCAGTGAACCGAAAGTTGTAACCAAATATCCTGATGAGGAATATAATCCATCAGAATATCACAGAGGTGTATATATGACAAACAAACAGTTCTCAAATACGACGTTAATAAAATCGTCTCCAGCAATACGTGAAAAATTTTTATACACATTTGTATGCGTATGGCTAAAAAGTAAACGAGCGGAATAGCATTCAGTAATGTATTAGAGTATAGAAGTTGTTGTAATCTAAATTGTGTATTTTTATAACCGTATATATTGTATATATATGGTAAAGTTTTCTTGATGCAATCTATAATAAACTTGAATATATCTAACATACATATATTATACTTGCTCCTCGTATTTATGAATCTTACAAATAAACATTTTATTTATTTATCTATTTCTTTCTCCGCATTTATATATATATATTCTTAGTAGAGAAGAAACAGAAGATGGAGGAGAAAGAGGAGGGGAACAATAATATTGTGAGAGTGCCATGATAGTAGTAGAATGTTAAATGGTCAATTACCCTGAAAGTGACTTTTTGTGGATGGTAGTAGTGATTGAATTATTGAGACATCTCTTTTGAATATATTGTTTATAAGAAATGCGTAGATGTTATTATAAACAGCAATAGTAGATTAGGGGAATTTTGATCTGAGATCTGTGCAAGCCATCGTTTTACGTAGACTGTTTTTTGTTTGGCCTATTATTTGTTTGGCTCTTGACACCCAGAACAGATTAGTGCATATATCAGTTTTCCGCAGCACATGTGAAGTTGCTTTTCCCTGTGAAACGTTATCCCTGTTTGAAGGAGAACTCTGATCCCTCAATTTAATTAACGCATATCGCACAGTTGGGTCTTCCGCACTTTTTACTGACGGCTTCAGTGTTGTTGTTGAGCGTATTTGGGCTTGTGTTAGAAGAATTTTCAGAGATTTGGGCTGTCGCTTGCTTTTTATGATGGTGTGTGTTTGGAGGATTAAGTTCTGTGGTCCTTTTTTAGCAGTGAATGTTTTGAAGGATGGTGTCGGAGGCTTCATTGTTAAGATGGGTGTGTGTAGAGATATATGGTAGGGCTTTGGTTGTAAATCCTTCTTTAATTGGGGATGTCTGAGTTAGTGGATGTTGAGTTGTAGGGCACGTTGAAAGCATATGTCAATTAGAGAATGTGGGTAGTTCATGGTGATGAGTGTATCCTTTAGTTCATGTAGTAGTGTGTCCCTGGTGCTTGTATTAGAAACTATAGTACATATCCTTTTTACTATGTTCAAGGGGACATTCTTTCTAGTGTGTCCGGGGTGGCATGAGTTGAAAGGTATATATTGCTTGGAGTTCGTGGGCTTATAGTATATATCTGTTTCTATTACGTCGATAGATTTCTTAATGAGGATGTCGAGGAAGGGAAATTGTTGATGGCTATATGCCATCGTGAATTGAATGTTTACGTCAAGTCCATTTATAAGTGCTTTAAACTCTTTAAGTCCCTATACTTTCATGCACTATAAATATATATATATATATATATATATATATATATATATATACATCCTCCTCTGTATCCTTTCTATCCTAGGGTAACCGGCTTTCGATTGTAAGGGAACGAGTTCAATTCCCGGCGGTTCGTTGTGCAAGACAATTAATTCAATTTGCTCCAGTCCACTCAGCCGGCAAAAATTAGTTTTCTCTCTTTATTAAAGGGCCAGCTCTGTTACCTTCTGAATCACGCTGAATTTCCATGAGAATTATATTAAGGGTACGCAAGTCTGTGAAGTGCTCAGCCACTTGCACGTTGATTTCAGGAGCAGGTTTTTCCGATGATCAGATCATCTGTCGTTGTAAGGTGCCAGTAATAGTTAGTAGTAGTTTATCTCTCAAATGCTCCTACAAACTATAAATTACAATTTCATCCAAATAACATTGTAATATCTTTTATCAACGTCTGAGGAATTGCGGATAGGAGATAACATTCCTTTGTTTTTACATTTATATATCATTTATGAATGTACTGCATTCATTTCAAAATTATGAACATTACAACATATAGCACTAGAATATTCCCTATACAGTAATGAGGCATGTGCAATACGATATTACAATAAACCAAATTTTCTAGTCCTTACAGTATTTGAACTACTAAATTCGTTAGGTGTGATCATTAATATATATGTAGTTTTTACTGCAAATTCACGCAAAGATTTGCATGAATAAGTTTACTTTGAAATAACCTTGTTCCAGTTCTAATCTTCTAGGCGGCATCGCTTCTAATCCACTACACTTTTGTGGGGAAACTGTAGACAATACTACCCATAAGTGGTTATGTGTACATATACATGACCATTTAGAGGCAGTAATCTTCCTCTAAATGTATATATACATATATATATACATACATACATACATACATACATACATACATACATACATACATACAGGCATAAGCAGGTATTTTAAGATTATCTATAATATAAATCTCATTCTCTGTGTGGGGGGGAGTGAAAGATTATAACGACCGTATTTTTCAACTGAATTTCTCCAAACTGCGAACATACCTTACTTATGTGCCAAAGATGGTTTTAGACTCTTACAAATTTTCACATAATGAGTAACGAACCCCATGGTGGCAGAAAACACCCGTTCCTGGGTTACGTGGAGAGGTGGGGTAACTCATTGATAAGTAACTATCAGAAATTGATTGTCTTCCTGACATCCATTGGTCAAGAATTTATCACAATCTCATGTAATATATAAAATACAGCTGTGTATGTATTGGCTGTTCAAGCGAAAACGTCTTCAGCAATTGCTTCCATAATTGTGGTGCGTGAATAATTTCACCCCGGAGGCATTGGATTTTTATTAAAGATAAAAAATATGGCTTCTTATATTAGACTAGCAGTATAGCCCGGCTTTGCTCGGGATTAAGTTAGGATTATTAAGCTAATCAAGCTCTTTATTTCAAAGCAAACTAAGTGACGTCTACGTCAAATTTGAGTGAAATCCGTTGAAAATGGTAAACTTTTGGCTGAAGTTTTGCAAAAATTTGATTGGGAAATCCCATAAGGAATCGGTTTATCGATTTTTTCCACTAATCGATTTTTTTTTCGTTTTTGGAGAACTTAAAGCATTCAAATGTCCCATGAGTCGTAAGTGATGCTGGCATCAAGTTTGAACAAAATACATCAAAATTGTTAGGCGTTATTGTTTAAAATGGGGTGTAGCCAATTTTAGTGGGAAGGCCTATAAGGAATCGGTTTATCGATTTTTTTATTCTGATTAAATGGATAACCCCATAAGGAATCAGTTTATTGAATTTTCACTCCAAATAGGACTTAACAGAACATTGCTGATTCAAAAACATCTATATTTATACTTTAAAGTTAGCTTTCAATCCAACCCAGGTTTGCAGAATCAGTGTCTTGACGAGAGCGCATGGGTTGAGAGTTTGATCGGCAGAGGTGATCAGGTTACATATGCCAACCCTTTTGAAAACACCACCCCCATCATGTAACCCCGCTTGGGTTGGGAACACTTCCAGCAAGGAAAATTGAACGCCCCAAATGGCCCCCGATCCTCTATGCGAGAAGCGGTTATGTTCAGATCACAACTAAGTATATATATGGGCAACATACACACACACACAAACATATACGTACATACACCTATTGAATACATGTTTTTGCACGCCTTTGCCCCCGACCCTGTCCCAGCACCACCTTCTACCCGAGTAATACCATCAATTGAAGCAAAGTTGGCACCCGGCGTAAGTTTTGTAACAGGAATAGAGAAACCTACCTTTTCCAGCAGAAATGTGAGAGTCAGATCTCTCCATTCGAAAACATGAACAGTTTCGAAACATTGTTTACAAAATAATAGCTGATCGTTTGCGAAGGAGCGTGTCTACAGTCAACACGTTGGTCTTTTGCTCTAGTAACCTCTGCTATCCCCCATGTTTACGCACGACCCGCTATATATCGCTATGAGTAGAGCAACAGATTCAGCTAATTTGGAAATTAGTTTTGGAGAAACGGAGAATATCGTTTATATAGTGTATATATATATATATAATATATACGGTCAACACACACGTTGCATGCATGGTGTTTTGTACGCATACATGTTCGCGTGTGTGTAACTGAAGCCATTCACACATACATACATACATATCAACAACTGTCTGTCTGTTTTTTGTCTGTCAATCACTCACTAAAATGAAATTTTTAAAATCTGCTATCTCTCTCTCTCTCTTTCTCCCTCTCCCTCCCTCTCTTTACACCTTCGCTTGAAGGGAACTTAACTAATGTTTTGTAAATAATAATGGCGTCTCTACAGTGGCTTTCTCCGTCGTGAAAATTGAAGTTATGTCTCAAAATTATTTACCGCTATTCGCGGGTGCCTCGGGGTAAAATAATTTGACGAAAATACAGCTATGATCGTGACGAATGTCCTCCTAAAATTTGAGCGACATGCGTGCTAATTTGAGGATGTGCATAAACTACAATCACGTACACACACACACACAACACACACACATCCTGCCTTATATATATACCGATTCCAAATTTCCAAAAATATTTACTTTCGGTTTTCTAGCGTCAGTTACGTCTATATCTCTCTCTGTATCACTTTATCCATCTCCATGTTTATGTCTATCTATCTATCTATCTATCTATCTGTCTGTCTATATCTTACATATCTATCTATATGTTATTTGTCTAAGTAGGTAACTCTCTCTCTGTCTCCCTCGCTATTGTTTTCCCTTGAAGTTCTGTTGCCATTGTTTTCACTGTAAATTTTCAATTGCTTTCTACAAACAACAACAAAAAATTACTGTCAGAAAGGAGTTCGCAGTTACTGATGAAAGTGGTTTCATACGTAATTTACTGACAAAAGTAACTTCATAAATTTCACTTCATTCCGTACACTTCGTTCAATTTGCCTACAAATTTCTTATTTACTTTTGCAACGTTTTGTGTGTTTTTTACGTAATTACTGATAAAAGTAAGTTAATAATTTACTGACAGATGTAACATCAAAAATTTCATTTAAATCCGAACACTTAGTTAATTTCCCAAAAAATTTCTTATACATTTTTGCAATGGTTTTGCGTTTTTCTGTTATTAACAGATCTTTACTAGTTCCTTCGATACTGGATCTTTGGTTCACTAAGTGACAAATTTCGCTTCAACCAGTACAATACTTTATTTTCCGTAAAAAATTTCTCATTTACTTTCTGCCCGCCGTATTAAATATATAATTTCCGTTAGCCAGTTATTTTCATTATTCAGTATTCTCTGCACCCGTGTATTTCTATATACGTATATAACTATGCCTAGAAGGAAAGTGTCAAATTTGTGTACGATATCAAGGTCAGCCAAAGGAATGTATCTGCCCAGGGAAAGAGAGACGGCTGCGGAAAGGGAAGCATGCCAAGAAACGAACATATTGTGCACTACAAAATAATGAACAGAGATATGCACGGCTGACAAGGAATAGGATCTCCACTGCATATCGAAGAGCAGTTGCAACAGCTCAGAGAAGAAACTTCAGTGAAGTAGCTTTCGATTATGATCCAGCAGCTCGTTATGTAGATGCCATTAGAGTTTCCATTGATGCAATGACAACTAAGTGCATACATTGTAAGGCAAAGAAGTGGTCTGGAGAGACACTTGCACTGTGCTGCAATTGTGAAAAAGTTAAACTCCCTGCAATCCCCCAAGCCAGGATTCATGCAAACTTTCAAGATCCGAAGTCAGATTTATCATCGGATTGGCTCTCTTCGACCTCTGTCAAATGAATCACCAAAATCGACGTTTCATTGTTTATATGTACCTCTTTTTTGGTAACGAAATAAGCTACACAACACGTGTTTTTGAATTACGTGTATTTACTTTGTATACATATATCAATTCAAAACACCTTCTTTTAACATTTCATTTAACGTTTATGTCCAATACTGGCATGGGCTGGAGAGTTATTAATTTAGAAAGTTGGTATCTCATCTACTAACAGATGAGACCAGCGCAATCTCGACACGGTTTTTAACTTCCATTATTCTCTTTAACACGGTACTATGCCGGGTATTTCTTCTAGTATATATATATATATAATTATAATAAAGAGTTAATTGCAACAAGTTGCTCAAAACCACATAACGAAAATATTAGAAATAGCAGCCAAATAGGTCACCATTACTACTACTAGAAAAATAAATCTCCACAAACAGAATTAGTAACCCGTATATACGGGTTACAAATTCTGTTTGTTTGTGGAGATTTATTTTTCTAGTAGTAGTAATGGTGACCTATTTGGCTGCTATTTCTAATATTTTCGTTATGTGGTTTTGAGCAACTTGTTGCAATTAACCCTTTATTATAATTATATATAATCCTTACCGAATATGGTCATTTCCATACCGAAAAAACTACTAGGTGAAATTTATTAATAATTTTATTAAATTAATTATATTTCACCCTTTATGTGTATCGAATATATAATATAATATATATAATATATATATATATATATTATATATATATATATATATATATATATATATATATATTCGATACACATAAAGGGTGAAATATAATTAATTTAATAAAATTATTAATAAATTTCACCTAATAGTTTTTTCGGTATGGAAATGACCATATTCGGTAAGGATATATATATATATATATATATATATTATATATATATATATATATAACAATTGCAGCGTGGAATGTGTTTATAAGCCATTTAAGAAACACACAAAAATCGTTAAATTCACTTCAACATTTAAATTTAATATGCATATATGCATGTATGTATGTATGTATGGTATGTATGTATCTATAATATATTTTGTCAGCATCACCAGCTGGAATTGTTGTACCAAAAATTGCTGAGGTAGCAAAACTTCCGCTGAAATGACGCGATACTACACTCCTATACCGACGCTGACAAAATTCCGTCTGCCTATATAATCTTTTTAGCACTCAACGTATACACATGACGATTTCTCAGGACTATCACCGCAGCTTACAGCGTGACCATGTGTCTATGTCAGCATATATGTATATGTATATATTTGTATATATATGTATGTATATATATATATATATATATATATATATATATATATTATATATAATATATAACATAAGGGACTAAAGCCATCTGAATAGGCTAGGGACAGGGCAGGGTGGTGAGGGTGTTACTGTTGCATTTAGCCCCAGGCGAACATCAACGTCGCCAGATAGGCTTGACACCATCACGGTGTCCTTTATCCTTTGCAGGATATCCTTTGCAGGATAAAGGACACCGTGATGGTGTCAAGCCTATCTGGCGACGTTGATGTTCGCCTGGGGCTAAATGCAACAGTAACACCCTCACCACCCTGCCCTGTCCCTAGCCATATTCAGATGGCTTCAGTCCCTTATGTTATGGAGCAGTTACTGTCTATATCTCATTTAGATAATTATTATTGCTATATATATATATATATATATATATATATATGTATATGTATATATATATATATATATATATATATATATATATATATATATATATATATATATATATATATATATATATATATATACATATATATATTTATTTGCGTGCATGTGGGTGTATATATGTACGTATATATGTGTGTATGTGTATGTGTGTGTATGTATGTATTGATAGATAGATGGATAGGTCAATTCTTACATACCTGAGAACCCATGAAATATTGGCCTCCGTTGTTGCACATTTTCAGTGTTTTTTCCAAAAACGGCAAAATTCTCCGACAGGTTTCCATGTAGGCTTGTCGCATTTCAGACTACAAATTAAAAACAGAAAGGAATGACCGCAGAACACCTCAAGCAATGACCTATCTGTAAATTCATACGTAAAAATAATATACGCTATCAGTATTGTAGTGCTCTGGTTAATATTGTTTATGGTGGTAAAAATTAAAATGTATTACTAAAGATGAATAAAGTCTCAACATATGTGCAGGAGAAAGACACTAACCTTACACTTGAAAGCTGGGGAAAATCTGTATTGAGATTTGACTGGGCTCTACTACTTACACTGATTATTGGGTAGATACTAATATCTACCTATCTACCTATTTATATCTCACTCTCTCTCTCTCTTTCTCTCTCAGTATATATATATATATATATATATATATATATATATATATATATATATATATAGTGAGAGAGGAGAGAGAGAAAGAGAGGGAGAGAGAGAGAGAAAGCGTTTGAAACAATGTGTAGATATTGTATGTTTAGACTAATAAGGGTATCAGAATGCTGGATGATTATATAGATATATATTTTTATTTGCAATTTTAGCATTTTCTTAAGCTATTGGGTTTATCAAAAATTGGTTTAAAGTTAGATTTCTTGGCCATCTTATACATAAAATTTTTTGTGGATTTTGTCAAAGAAGGGAGAAGAAAGTCAAAAACAACTGGTTTTTCAATTAAAACCTTGACCAATTCAAATACAAAAAAATCATTTTCCTTCCCACCTTAAAAGGCCATTAAGTACTGAACAAACAAGTCTAAACATACCAATACAATATTCACGCCGCTTTGCCTCAGCTCCTTCTCAAATAAAAAAAAATCTTTCTTCTTCCTTGCTTGGTAAACCCCATCAGTTTTTTTTATATAAAAGTGCCAAGAAATCCAAATTGAAACTTTTTGATAAACCGTACAACAGAAGAAAGCGCTAAAATATGTAAATAAAATGTAAATGGGAAAATATATAAATATATAATCAGTCATTATTCCGACTACCTTATTATTATTATTATTATTATTATACACACACACTCACATACGCGCGCACGCATATATATATCCCCCTCTCCCTCTTTCCTCCTTCCTCCCCCTCCTCCCCTTCATTCTCCCCATCCTCTCCTCCCCTCTCCTCCTCTCCCCTTCTCCCCCCCTCTTCTCCTCACTACACCACACGACTTCACACATCACATCATATATGACGTGCCATACTAATACATACTAATACGTACTAATACATACTAATACATACTAATACATACACCAACCCTATACATACACACGTCCAGACCCCTCATACGCACTTATACTCTCTCATACACACACACACACACACTTATACATACTAATACATACTAATACATACTAATACATACACCAACCCCATACATACGCACGTCCACACCAATCCTACGCACTAATACTCTCTGATACACACACACACACACACACACACACACACACACACCCTTATACATACTAATACATACACCAACCCTATACATACACACGTCCAGACCCCTCCTACGCACTATTAGCTGGTCCTTCTACCATATTATCAACCCTATTATCTCCCCTTATTTCGCTCTCGCGTCTCATGTTTGATCTTTGACCTCTGGCCGAAATCAGATCGCCATGTTGATTCGTTAGCTACTGCACGCATTTTTTTTCTCTCCTTTCTGTGTTTTTTTTCTCTCTGTGTATCTTTCTATTGAAGAGCGTAGGCTCGAAACGTTAAAGACTTGTTTTATTTATATTTCCTGAGCGCCATACTAATACAATTGTTCGTTTGTTTTCCACCTGCCTTCGTCTTTTGTCTATTTTCATAAAGCTTCCCGTTATATATTATGCGCTCACGTGGTCTCACTTCCATCCTATATTCTACCAATACCACTATCAACACTTACCTCTACCTTGGATTTTCTTTACCTCTTGGATACTTACCATTGGCTGCACGTCTCTTTCGCGGATCAAAGTGACTTTGCATTGATGTGAAATCCTTAAAAAATATACCACGACGTCTACACATTTCTCACCTTGAACTTTCAGCCTTGAGCTTGTTCGCATAAACTGTCCCGTTTGTTGTATTTTTATTTTCTCTTATATTACCACTTTTTTTACATTCATTTCATGCTTTCCACATTTTCCTGCATTTTTGTTCTCCTTCTGTCTTTCTTCCCTCTGTGGATGTCCATACTCCGTTCCTCCTCTGCCTGCACCCCCCTTTTTTTTTTTGCTCCCCCTCTCTCTGCTTCCCTTCTTTCTTTCCCTTTCCCTTTGCCCCGTCTTTTCTGCCCCTATCGCTTACTTATCTAGTTTTTTCATACGATATTATTTTTTTTGTTTTTTTGAACGTTTGTTTTTTCTCTATTTTTTCTATTTTTTTCATACGATAATTTTTGTTTTTTGTTTTGTTTTTTTGTTTTTTTTGTTTTTTCGAACGTTTTTTTTCCGCTATCCCATCATGCCGGATCCTAGGTCCTACCTCCTCACCCTCCATCACCGTTTGAAGGATCATCTCCGTTCACTTCCTGTATATTGCCTTCAGCCGTCCTGTAATCTCTCTCTACTTCTTTTTAAAAAAACCCGCTTCTCTAGCCATGTCTCTTTCCTAAGCCGCTGCCTACATCACCGACTCATCCCTAAAGGTTTCCGCCTCCACTTCCACCCTGCTCTCCACTCGGATTCTTCCATCTTACCCATACTCTCGCACCACATCTTACCGCCTTATGCGGGCCACCATTCGCTCCAATCTCTCCAAACTACATGCCATCAACCGCCTTCTTCCTCCTGCTTTCTCCACCTTCTTCTCCTCTCTGCTGCCGCCTCTCTATGCTCCAAACACGCTACGCTTCATTATCCATTGAATCAACTCTTCCATCAATTTCTTTCTGATACCAAACTTCGTAAACTCCAATCACTCTTCCATTCCACCTACCGACGACGCCACTTACCCCAACTCCTCCACCCTTCTCCCTCCCGATAGGCTCCATCCACCCACACCTAACCCCACTGCCCCTCCCTACAACCCCTTCTCGCCTCCCGATAGGCTCCATCCACCTACACCTAACCCTACTGCCCCGCCCAAACACCCCCACACACCCTCCCCAATCCCTCCCCCTCAGACCTCCACGAGACCTACCACCCCTCCTACTTCTATTCCACCCACCCCTTCTCCACTTCCGTCTGTTGTTACCATTCCCCCCGATCTTCCCCTCTCTGCGGCTGAACGCTCCGTCCTTGGTAGGGGTCTGCGTTTTCATCCCCCTCACACATCCTGTAAGGAATTCCAGACGCGAGTTGATGTCACCATGCTCTCCGGCTTTTCAACTCTTTCTCCTTTCCTCCCCCCTCTTTCCAAAATCCTTTTTACTATGGACATCCAAAGCCTCTATACTGTTATCCCTCACCACGAAGGACTGCAGGCCCTTCGACACTTTCTTGACCTCCGCTCTAACCCTGTACCTGACACCTCTACACTCATTCGTCTGGCCGAACTTGTCCTTACTCTGAACTGCTTCTCGTTCGCCGGGCGAGTTCTACCACCATCAGGTCTCGGAGTGGCCATGGGAACGCGAATGGGCCCCAACTATGCGAACCTGTTCGTTGGCTATGTTGAGGCCCAAATATTCTCTAATTTCACTGGTCCCACTCCCGAACTATATGGTCGTTACATCGACGACATTATCGGTGCCACCTCACTCTCCCGCGAACATCTAGATTCCTTCCTCTCTTTCGTCCAATCTTTCATCCATCCCTCCACTCCACTTCACTCCACTATCTCCAACACCTCTGTCTCCTTCCTCGACATTTCGGTTAGCATTCTTCACTCCACTCTTACACTTACCACCTCCATTCACTACAAACACACAGACTCACACTCATACCTCAACTTCTCTTCCTCCCACCCAGAACACACCAAGCTTTCCATCCCCTATTCCAATTCCTCCGTCTACGTAGGCTCTGTAGTGACGACCATGACTTTGAGACTCAGTCTCAACGTATGGCTCACCACTTCACCCTACGTGGATACCCCCTCACCACTATCCACACCGCCCTTGCCAGAGCACGGTCCGTGGACCGTGTATCCTCTCTCTCCTCTCTCTCCCCGAACCCGCCCTGTAGTCTCCCCTCCCTTTTTCCCCTCACTTACCACCCCACACCCCTACGTCTCCAACGCACCATTCTTCGAGCTTCCGTCATCTCCAGTCCGACCCGTCCACTTCACACACCTCTTCCCTAACTAACCACCACTCCCCTCTTTCAAACGAGCCCACAACCTTCGAGACCTTTTGGTCCATATCTCCTTCCCTGACCCTACCTCCCAACCCGGCTCGTTCCCCTGCTCCCGCCCACGTTGCCGCACTTGCCCTTACCTCTCCAACACCACCCGCCTCACTAGCACCCACCATCGACCCATCCCATCATCCACTCCTTCACCTGCACCTCCAGCAATATTATCTATTGCATCTCTTGTCTCTCTGCAATTCCTGTACATCGGACAACAGAAGAAAGCGCTAAAATATGTAAATAAAATGTAAATGGGAAAATATAAAATATATAATCAGTCATTATTCCGACTACCTTTATTATTATTATTATTATTATTATTATTATACACACACACTCACATACGCGCGCACGCATATATTACCCCCTCTCCCTCTTTCCTCCTTCCTCCCCCTCCTCCCCTTCATTCTCCCCATCCTCTCCTCCCCCTCTCCTCCTCTCCCCTCTCCCCCCCTCTTCTCCTCCTCCTCACTACACCACACGACTTCACACATCACATCATATATGACGTGCCATACTAATACATACTAATACGTACTAATACATACTAATACATACTAATACATACACCAACCCTATACATACACACGTCCAGACCCCTCATACGCACTTATACTCTCTCATACACACACACACACACACTTATACATACTAATACATACTAATATATACTAATACATACACCAACCCCATACATACGCACGTCCACACCAATCCTACGCACTAATACTCTGTCATACACACACAGACACCCTTATACATACTAATACATACACCAACCCTATACATACACACGTCCAGACCCCTCCTACGCACTATTAGCTGGTCCTTCTACCATATTATCAACCCTATTATCTCCCCTTATTTCGCTCTCGCGTCTCATGTTTGATCTTTGACCTCTGGCCGAAATCAGATCGCCATGTTGATTCGTTAGCTACTGCACGCATTTTTTTTCTCTCCTTTCTGTGTTTTTTTTATCTCTGTGTATCTTTCTATTGAAGAGCGTAGGCTCGAAACGTTAAAGACTTGTTTTATTTATATTTCCTGAGCGCCATACTAATACAATTGTTCGTTTGTTTTCCACCTGCCTTCGTCTTTTGTCTATTTTCATAAAGCTTCCCGTTATATATATATATATGTACATGCATAATTATATGTACATGAATTAATATGACGCACCACAATATATTGGTTTTTATACAGAAAAAGCTATTACGGATTTAGTGTTCCGTAAAATCTGATAACAGAAGAGAGAAATTCATTTAAGTTAACCATAATCTAAAACTAATATAATACTACAAAATCTCTATAATTGAAAACTGACGTATGATCAGCTGAGTAAGCTACTTAAGACTAATTGATTTATAAGATCGTTGGCAAGCTTGAAAGTTCTCGTTGTTTGATCTGAGCAGTTTATATTGGCCATAGAAGTACAACAATCTCCACGCGAGCTACGGAGTAGATATACCGCGAAGAAATTACTATGCGTTACGCCACAAAATATAAAATGAACTAAGAAGACATTAGTATACGATGTATCTAGTTGATACAGAATTCTTGTAAAACCCTATTTCAAGCTTTTACACAAGACCAGTAATATGAGGGAAGGGAGAATTCGTTCACAACGTCACCAGTTATCAGCTGCTCCTTATTTTACCGACCGTGAAAGGTAAAGTCGACCTCGTTGGAATTTCGAACTCAGAACTTAAATACTTACGAAATGCCACGAAGCATTCTGCCGAGTGTGCTAACGATTCCGCCAGCTCACCGCCTTGAAAACTCTCATAAATACTAGGCCCCTTATCCAGCTTCCAAAACCCAGAACTACTGTCTAAACCCTGTATTTGAGGTTGGGTAATGTGCAAGCGGTGCGTTAAAAATAGTTGAATACTGTATATTGTTGACTGGACTGATAAAGATTTATACAACTCTGCTAGAGAATAGTATTAATTTATACATGTATCGGCAAAAAAAAATCATGTTCTTGAAGTTTCTCCGTTTAATTTTCATCCTGTGAGCAGTATACTGTATGTATGATACTTTATGATATATTCTAAGACTTTTAAGTGGATTAATAACAACCAAACAGACCCTCCTTTAGAAATGAATTAATTTTAACATAAATCAATTAAATAAAATCACGTTTTAAAATTTTATCTTCTTTTAATCTTCATCCGATAACCATTATACAGTACCCATGGTACTGCCTAGAAAATGTCAAATATTTTACATGTGTTAATAAATATCAAACGTAGCCTAATTTAGAAGCGCATTAATATGAATCTGTTAAATACGTTTTATATCTTTGCTTTTCAGAGAGAATATTATATTTGAAGTATATGATTCAAGTGGCTAAAAAAAAACCGGAATATCCAAATAACACTTCCCATCCAGTACTGTACTAAAGAAACACACCAACAGCATACACTAGAAACAAGCGCAAATAAACATGAGCATCCTTAACAGTCACAAATTTTAAATTTAACTGTGGCTAAAGCTTACACGAATCATATTCCACTGACTACCATGAAATGAAAAGATAATTTATATCATGCACACATCGTCCAGAGCATTTTTACTGCTTGATGAGCTTCCGAAGTTATAGAAAAATCTTTGATGAAAGTCATGAAACTGGGACATAGTAATTAATTCTTAAAATTACTATTGGAGTTATGTCTAAGGAATATGTAGCAATAATGTTGTATAATATTAATTGAAACGTGTACAAATCAATAATTTCAAATGTTATTAATGTGTTGTATTGTCATTTCAAATGTATACATACACACGCACACACATATATTTACGTTCGTACGTATATTTGCTTGTGTGTGTGTTTATATATATATATATATATATATATATTACGATTTGGTTTGCAAGATTCTTTATATGAGTTCGTGTGTTGAAGCAAACTTTTCAATAGTCAAAATTTCCACTTATCCCTTATTTTTATTTTCCTAAAATTTTCGTTGTGTCTTGCAACTTTTTCGATAGTACTGTTGAAAAAGTTGCAAGACGCAACGAAAAATTTTGGGAAAATATAAATAAGAAGTAAGGGGAAATTTTACCGGTGGGTGTGTTACATTATAAGGCACAATATACTTCACCACACGAACTCATAGAAATTAAGCAAACACTGAAAGAACATTCTTTTCTTTGTAGTGAGATCGTATGTGATCTTCTTCTAGCATATTGGTTATCCACCTAGTGGTTATCCCTAAATATACACATGTATTGCAATTTTTTTCTGATTTTTCAGATTTTTCTATATGCTAGGCAAATAGTTTTAAATTAATATTAATTAAATTAAAATTCAATTTATCACCCTCGATATTTATATATATATATATATATATATATGCATATATAAGGTTTCCTTGTCTACTCAGCAGTATGGCATCATTCGAGAGATATGAGGATGCGAGAAAGCATATTGTTATCAGCAGAGAGTAAAAGAACATCGTATAACCTTGTAGATACAATAACAAACATGCGTGTGTGTGTGTGTGTGTGTGTGTGTGGTGTGTGTGTGTGGATGTGCGTGTGACTTAACATAACCGTGTGACAACATAATATTGAATGACAAAATACAAAATTTTCAGGAAGCGTCCATTGCTAGATACTGAAGTTCATTTTAACAAAAATCCGCAAATACATGAATCAATATTTCTTCCTGCGATTATCTTTAACGAGTAACATTTATCAGTTTATTTTATTTATATGTTATATGCATGCCTTTTTAATATTATAAAATATCAACACCGATCTACAAATCTACGAATCTGACTTATCAACGAAAGTGCTGTCTCTGTACTTTACCTCATAAACATGCAGTGATTGTATGTAATGATATGCAAATCAGCAGAGACAGTGTCTGCTCTTTATGGCATTTATCAATTGAAAATGTCAGCTACAGGTTATACAGAACCGGAAAATAATAACTCTGGTTGAGCTTCTCCGCAAAATCGGCGGAATTATTGGAATAGTTAGTTTTCAGTGAGTTGTTTGGAGAGACAGCCTTGTGGTTTAACTGCTGTGGGTTATATACATTTATAGGCGTAGGTGGGGCTGTGTGGTAAGGAGATTACTTCCCACGAGTTACTTCATATTATAGCGCCAAGCTGACCAAAGCCTTATCAGTGGATTTGGTAGATAGAAACTAAAATAAACCTGCTATATATATATATATATATATATATATATATACTCGAATGTATGTATGTACGTACTTACCTATGTATTTATACACACATAAATACATACATATACACACACACACACATATACATATATATATGACGCCATGATAAATCGTTAGCTGCTACACGCATTTTTTCTCCCCTTGTTTTTTTCTGTGTATCTTTCTGCTGAAGAGTGTAGGCTCAAAACGTAAAAGACTTGTTCTATTTCTATTCCTGAGCGCCATACTAATACATTTGTTTGCTTGTACTCCACCTGCCTTCGTCTTTTGTTTATTTTCGTAAACCTTCCCGTTATATATATATATATATATATATAATTCTAATCCAAACGGGAAAACAAAAAAACAACAACAGTGGAACAATTACAGTATTATTATTAATAGGCGCTCAGGAAATATGGAAGCAGGAAGGTATGACGTTTCGAGCGGCGCTCTTCGTCGGAAACATAAAGAAGGAAGAGAGAGGAAAGAAAGATCCCAAAGCGGGCAACAGGAGATACGTATGTATGTGTATATATAGAGAGAGATATGGTGTGTGTGTGTGTGTGTATTTATGTATATACAGCGTGTTTCTTTCATTTTGCGTCTACCAAGCCCACTCACAGTAGAAGAAACTTGTCCAAGTTGTCATGCAGTGGGACTGAACCCGGAACCTAGAGATTGGGAAACAATATTCTTATATATAAACATGCAAGATGATTCTGTGAAATAAAGAGGCAAACCCTCATTCAGTCGTCTGAAGCATGTGTTACGTTTTGAATGCGGCTAAATCACAATAAACAGACATGATCCTGTTTACTGTCAATAACGTACTAAATTTGTCACTGAAAATCATTAGCAATTTTTCTGAGAAGCAGGCAACCGAAACATTTCTATTACTTACGGTGATTCCTGTCAAATCTGAAGACCTGATACGGCAGTCAGTTCCCATTGAAGCCTGTGAAAAGAAAAACAAAAAGAAAATACATTTTATCTGTTATTTTATTCATAGAGGAATGAATACGCGCACACAAAGCTACATGTGTGTGTGTGTGCTTCTCTGTGTGTGTGAGTGTGTGTGTGTGTGTATGTGTGTGTGTGTGTGTGTGTGTATCTGCATAAGGGTATTTGTCGCTAAGTGGTTGTGTCCACACGTATTTTTGTGTGAATTGCAATTTCTATCTACATTTGTGTGTGCTCATATATGTCGTGCGTAATTAGATACATGTATGAACATACGCATACACACACGCACACACACACGCATACATATATATATTTACAATACTTAAAATATATATATATATATATATATAAATATATGATATATATGATAGAGAGAAAGACAGACATACAATCAGACAGTCAGATAGATAGATAGATAGATAGATAGATAGATAGATAGATAGATAGATAGATAGATAGATAGATGAATATATATATATATATATATAGAGAGAGAGAGAGAGAGAGAGATAGATAGATGAATAGATAGAGAGATAGATAGATACATAGATAGATACATACATACATACATAGATGAATATATATATATATATATATACATATATATAGATAGATAGATAGATAGATAGATAGATAGATAGATAGATAGATAGATAGATAGATAGATAGATAGATAGATAGATAGATAGATAGATAGGTAAATATATAGATAGAGAGAGAGAGAGAGAGAGAGAGAGATTTACATATATACGCTTATGTAAATATATATATATATATACGTCTTTGAATGTGTGTAACTAAACACATACCTGTGTGTGTGTGTATTTGTGTGTATGTGTATGTATGTTTTTTTGTGTGGGTGGGTATGTGTGTATGTGTCTATGTGTATGTTTGCATGTGTTTACATATATTAGTATAGAGGCAGAAGGAGAGGCAAAGAAGAGATCTTGAGTTGTTTATAGATATAGAAAATATGACAAGTTTGAATGAACAATAGAAAGTAATAAATATCTGTGCCAGACATATAAAGAGATAGGGAATACTGTTTAATCGATATGTCTACATTCATTTAAAGCCATATAGATAAGCAGTCACACGCTCACGCAGAACCATTTATATATATATATATACACACGAAGCAAACTATCTATTTAAGCCTGAGTAGTTGGTAGATGATGTTGAGAAGAAACAAGACCTCTTTATTTAAATTTCGAAATCACGTGATAAAGCTTTGTCCAACTATTTCCTTTTGTGAGTTCAACTCAGAAGGGTGAGATCGTTTGAGATTGCTCTGCCCGCTTCCCGTAAATATAATCAGGTTAGTGCCTTTTGCGGCTTTCAGAGTTAATTTTGACTCTTATTTTTAGCAATAGCTAGTGCTATTTTTCACCCTTTATTTCTTAATTCCTATATATACGAGTGTATGTATTACAAAGAAAAAAACAGGCTTGGGTATATATATTATATAGCGTAAAGGCCCGAAACTATAAGGAGAGCTGGTAACTTGACTGAAGAAAAAAGCCACGAATGACCAGTCCTTTTATTTTCCCCTGTCCTATTTGTTGTTTTTCCTGTCCACCTTTGTATCGTCTATCTGTCCGATCATTTTATTGTCCTCTATTGCGTTTTTGTTCCATTATTTATATATTATATATATATATACAGAGAGACAGAGAGAGAGACAGACAGACAGACACACACACACACACAAAAGCTGAAAATATTCAGGAGAATATTCATGCATAAACATATAGGTATTTACTACCTGACGTACCCGGTAATTCCCGGGAAAGTGGGGCTTATCCCTTCGTTGCGTTCTCATAATTTTTTCGCTAATCCAATAACAATAATACAAAGTATGTAGCCCTTAAAGCGGTTTTTGTGCATTTACAGAGAATACCTAACTGTCTTACACAGGATCTTGTTTTTAGAAATCCCCAATATGTTATGAATACTCAAGTTGTGAAATCAGTTATGCAATAACATGAAATTAGTCAACCGATAGTAAGAATTCAAATAATGTAGCCATAGAACATAGGAGGAAATGCTAATAATGCATGTATACTAAAATCGTGAAGTATGTTGCGTAATAACAGGCTAATCAGATATGTGATAATAACAATTCAAAGTAAACAACTCTGAAAAGGGCTTTTGCACGTTCCCAGAGAATATTACCTTCAGTGGCACTAGTGTTGCCATATTAGTGAATAAGACACGAACTGAAATAAGTGTATCTAGTGTTTAGGAAAATACTATTAACTTTTTTAAGGGTTGTACTGGATAAATTGTGAAAATAACTCAAGCAGTTCAAATACTAAGAAATAAGCATACTCAGTTTGATTGTTAGCAGATAATTAAGGCAAATGAATGGGTTGTTTCTCTTGGCTATATATAAGGAACCATTCCAGATGCGATTGAGTTATTTCCCTTGGTTTTTAAAATAAACTATTTTAGATACACATAAGGATAAATTCCTGTGGCTCTATTATCAATTTTTTCAACAATCTGAGTATGGCATAAGGTTTCCAAACATGCACTCTACTCACGTTTCATCAAAATCGATAAAACCATGTAGGAGGAGTTAGCCAACAACTCGATAAACACACTCACAGACAGAATTTCCCACGTATGCAGTAGATATATTCACGGAACAGATTTACATGGAGTACAAAAGAAAATGAACACTAAGGAAAGAAAGCATGGTATTTTAAATCCCATAGCTGATTCTGGAGTGCGGGCAGAATTGCGTCATAATTGCAATGTCGGCGGATGGAGTGTGCACAAAGTCATGAATATGTAATAAGATTTGGATGCATATAAAAATTGCCCTAAATTTGGCTTCCTACTGGCATGTAACGTTTCTGATCATAATACAGGGAATACGAAAATTCCCTGCATATATGCACCCCCACCCACAAAACATACACACAAACACACACGCATAACGTCAGTTATTACGAAGACGTATGATTTCAAAATAGCAATCTGCATATTATAATTAAAGCAATGCTGCCCCTATGCTGCACTATTTTCGTTTGCTGCTAACGTATTTTTGTGTTTCTTTGCATCATACATGGATAAGTGATGCTTTGTCGAGACGAATACCACAATATGTAGCTGGCATTCAAAAATATACCTTCATTAAATATGATATACAGATTATTATATAAATCTACACGTTCGTCTGTGAGTGTGTGTGAGCTTATGCGCACGCATGTGTGTGTGTACATATGTAGCATCAACGATACGTACGTTCATTTGTACATAGATACCAACTTGCTTACATATATTCATATATGTGTGCTTGTGTGCGCGTCTGTTGTATCTGCACACATAGCGACATATATCTAGTACTGCAGTGTCTGCTATGCCATTCACTACCGCTTTCTTTATCATGGCGCTCTTGACTGTGTGTACCATTTGTTTCAGAACTGTACCTCTCACTCTGAAGATTCTTGCCAGACTTCCCTTCAGCCAAACCCAACACCTGAATCGTTTGATACTTTGGTGCTCCAGTCTTAATATCTAGAACATCTCGGAACATCTCTGAGCCCTAAGGATAGGGTCTGCATCTCTAGGGTAAAAGCCTCCGGATGTACATCCTAAACTTTTACTAGCTGCTTTAATATCTCTGAGAGCCTTGGCTACTGGTAGTGCCAAGAAACATGCACCTCACAAGCGATATCAATTGTTTTGTATCTTCGTTGTTACTGGGCTTATTACATTCAACATATATATTGCCACGCTGAGAAAAGCATGTTGCTATTTTCAGTATATAAGTTCGTTGCACTAGTAACTTCTTCCATTTTTTCTTGTACAGTCTTCGTTCGGAGAGCCTTAAAACATTTGGTGCCAATGTTCATGACGCAGCAGTGTAGAAATCAACGAACGGGAGGCTACAACTCATGCCTTTTGTAGAGAGGACTGAGTGAAAACCGCAGCTAGCATTTGAAACTTAGCAGCTTCTTCTGAAGACCGTCAAACTCTCTTCCAGCGAAAGAAAGATTTTTGAACGTACTTCGCGGACAGGATATTGCATCTATAATGATAAACCACAGTGGTAGAAAATTTAAGGAACAACACATATACCACACCATGAAGCATGAACTAAGCTGAGATTGCTCTTCGACAACTCGAAAAGCCGACCTTAGCGACGGACAGCTCTCGTAGTCATTGAGAGCTAATACGAGAAGGAAATTGCTGCCCCGAGTTCAGCAAAAACATAGACAACTACACATATACCACACTATGAAGCATGAACTAAGCTGAGATTGCTCTTCGGCAACTCGAAAAGTCGACCTCGGCGACGGGCAGCTTTCGTAGCCATTGAGTTGATATACTATCAAGCTAATACGAGAAGGAAACTGCTGCCCCGAGTTCAGCAAAAACATAGACAACTACACATATCTTTCTTCTGACAGTGACAGAATAAAATTTATGTCCGTTGATAGGAATGTCCTGACTAATGTGCTGTTCAGAAGTTTAGTATAATCAATAGCTAATGACATCTCACCGAAGTTTCACAGAATCAACGCACAGTCTATATATATTATCTCTGTATTAAATCTCGAATGTCATATTGGAAAGGAGACATAACGTCTAAATTTACGTAGAGGCTTCAACAATGTCAGCGGGACCAACCACAATGAATTTGATTATAAATGTTGTGTTGAGATAAGGAGAAATCAGAGCAACTGTGATAAAATTATGAGAGTTATAACGACAATAATGATGAATATAATGATGATGATGATGATGATGATGACCACAACGACGACGATGACAACGACGGTGACGACGACGATGATTCTTAAGATGCTAATAGTGATGTTCATGACAACAATGAGATGACAATAGAAATATTCATTAGCTTACCAAGAGTCTGCCATCTTTTTCGTGGTACATCTTCATATAGTCATTGAATATGTCATAAAAACAGTCACAGATGAACTCAATACGAGCCATTTCTATGTTGGTTTTTCCGTGTAAACCTTAATGAGATATTACAAACAGAAAACAATCACATTATGTTTACATGTATCCATGAGACCAATAGCAATCACGGAACTTACATCATATATGATATAAACAAGGAAAGCTACAAGAGAAACTATAGCAAATCAGTAGGAATATCTCTAGTATATATTTGGACAAGCAAATGAAGCTCTACATGGCCTATATTGAGGATTCTCCTATTGTAGACGATAGATGAAGATTCCGTAATTTTAAGCTGAACAATCTTTTGTTATACTGATCAAATATCTGTGTTATACAATAGCTCACTCTCTCCATCAAACTGGCATTGCCTCAGCAGGTGTGCATCGTGCCAGACATCAGATGTCGAATTAATTGCAGAGCTTAGTGAGATTAAGTATTTTGCTCAAGAACACAACGCCCTCCCCGGGCATCTAAGCCACGATCTTGTGATAGTGAGGGGATCCTCATAAAGGCCTATATACTAGCTAAAAAACCCAGCTAACTTGCCAGGAAATTTGATTTTACTGGTGGTACAGTAAGTTATTATGATCTTACTTCATGTCTTGAATATTACTCACATCGTGGGTCTCTGTGTAAATCATAATGGGTTATATGTGTCGTTTGCAGGTTATTCATCTTTCGGAAAGTTTAGCGGAAAGTTACAGACGTAAACGAATACTACTACGATTTACTGAAAGATGAGTTGCTGTTATTGTCAATATTGTTGTTGTTGTTGCTGCTGCTGCTGCTGATGATGATGCTGTTGTTGTCGTTGTTGTTGTTGTTGTTCAACGTCTGTCAGACTTGCCCTGATCAAGCAGAGTTTTGTCAAAGAAATTCCTATCGTAACTCACGTCACATTTTTAAGATGGTATGGTGGATTATGATTTATTGTAGATTTAGCTGTCTTTCCTATCAGATCTTTAGACACGCAGAGATAACTCTGTTTTTTTTATAGCTATTGTATTTATTTTAAAGTAATTTATTACTATGTGACTCAGTCCTGCTTTAAAATAGTTACGCAGAAATGGTGTATCTCTCGTAATTTTTGCCTCTTGAAAAAATATCTGAACAGCGATAGCTGCAACCAAGGACTAGATGAAGAACTAAATTGAAATTTACTCAACAGGAGTGGCTGTGTGGTAAGTAGCCTGCTAACCAACCACATGGCTCCGGGTTCAGTCCCACTACGTGGCATCTTGGGCAAGTGTCTTCTACTATAGCCCTGGGCCGACCAATGCCTTGTGAGTGGATTTGGTAGACGGAAACTGAAAGAAGCCTGTCGTATATATGTATATATATATATATATGTGTGTGTGTATGTGTGTGTGTTTGTGTGTTTGTCCCCCTAGCATTGCTTGACAACCGATGCTGGTGTGTTTAGGCCCCTCATAACCTAGCGGTTCGGCAAAAGAGACCGATAGAATAAGTACTGGGCTTACAAAGAATAAGTCCCGGGGTCGATTTGCTCGACTAAAGGCGGTGCTCCAGCATGGCCGCAGTCAAATGACTGAAACAAGTAAAAGATAAAAGAAAAGATAAAACAGTTATGCACGAGACATTCACAGTATTCAGAAGACTATGAAACAGAAACAAATTTTAAATCATTCAACGTAGAAAGTATAAGCAATAACTGAGAATTCTTTTACATTCTTGTTTGATGTAAGCTCCATTTTGTCTTATGTAACTAATGAGATAATGGATGACATGACGATAAGTACTTCATATTACGTTTATCGATTAAAATGCAAGGATAAAATGTAGATTATACGTTCAGATTTAATGTTACTCCTCGGATAATATTTAATCTTACCAAATTCTCTTGCCAGATATCTGGAAATAGCCATACTCTGAGGAATTCGGATTTTTCTATCAATTTCCAGAACTGGCAGCATCGAGTTGGGCATCTCTGAAAAAAAAAAAAAAAGAAGCTATCCTTATGAAAATCGTGGGGTTACATTATATCATGTATAACAAAAACACAAACAAAGGAACAAAGAAAATTTTGCGGTGTGGTCATTGTGGTTGGGCTAATCGACAATATCTACTGCAGTGCTTGACTGGTGCTTATATTATAGACCCAAAATGATGGAAGGCAACGACGACATCGTTAGGAATTTGAACTCAGAACGTAAACCCGGAAGAAATAGCGCTAAGCACTTTGTCCGGCGTGGCAATATAATAATAATAATAATATAATAATAATAAAATAATAATAATATATAATAATAATAATAATTAATAATGATAATGATAATAATAATAATAATAAAATAATAATAATAATAATAATAATAATAATAATAATAATAATAATGTGTTGAACTGGAATATGAGTGAAGTAAAGAATATAGATAGGAAAATACGCAAGCTGCTGAGTTGTAATAGGATGCACCACCCAAAGGCAGACGTAGATCGCCTTTACCTTCCCAGAGCCCAAGGAAGTCGAGGCCTGATCCAATTTGAACTAGCTTACAAAACAACCACAATTGGACTGGCCAAATATCTCGAAATATCGAATGACTGGATGCTAAGGCTCGTGGAAAATCACGAGAGACGAAAGAAGCTTCATTCTATCATAAAGGAAAGCAAAAAATTTGCTATTGATCTCGTGCAGGATACCCAAACTGAACAACCCGAGGGAAGTACGGCAACTATTGTTACAAAGAAGGTGAAAATGATGGCAACGAAAAAAGCGCACGAGCAATTGGCTGATAGGTGGGAGGAGAAACCTCTGCACGGCAAATATGTGACCCGCAGCAAACAAGCTGATGTTGACCAGAAGCAAACCCATCAGTGGCTACGGAGCTCAGGGCTAAAAGCAGAGAGCGAAGGTTTCATCCTGGCTGCTCAAGATCAAAGCCTATTAACCCGGAACTACCAGGCCAATGTGATGAAAAATGGAGCAGACCCAAAATGCCGATTCTGCAACGACATCTAATCTCTGGATGTAAAGTCTTAGCACCAGTGGAGTATAAATTAAGACATGACAGAGTTGGCCAATATCTCCACTGGCTAATAAGTCGGCATTACAATATCAAAACTGCCGACAAGTGGTATAATCACCACCCTGAGGCTGTAACTGAAGGAGAAAATGTAACCATTCTGTGGGACTTTCCAGTACATACAGACCGAACCATCAAGGCCAATAAACCAGATATTGTTGTGAAAGACCAAAATAATAAAGTTTGCTTATTGATCGACATGTGCATTCCCTGTGATCATAATATCTCAGCGAAAGAGTTTGACAAGCTCAGAAAATATAAAGACCTACTCATTGAAATTGAGAAAATGTGGCATCTCAGGGCGGTTACAATACCAGTAATCGTAGGAGCACTAGGAATGATCAAGAAGGAACCGAAAATTATGAGAATGATCCCTGGCTTACCATCCCTGCAAGAAGTGCAAAAGATTGTCTTAACTGGTACATCACATGTATTGAGAAGAGCATTGTCGATGTGAGAATTGTTGCTGCTCATGTATTTTAATTTAACTTAAAAAAAAAAAAAAAAAATGAACGAACTATTGAGTTTGGTTTAGTGGCCTACCAATGTATACTATGGGTTTCTTTGCCCTAGGAGTCGGGAAGACACTCGGCAAGAAATGGAAGCAAATTTGAAAGAAGAAAAAAAAGTAATAATAACAATAATAATAATAATAAACAATGAAGATTGCCAGAATTGACCTAGACACCTACCTGAAAAAGTCTGAGGACTGGATGTTAAAACTTGTCCCAAAACATGAAAACAAGAAAGCATCATACTCAGTAACAAAATAGGCAAAGGAATATCTAAGTGAATTCCGAATACAACAAATTTCGGAATTAGAGATAGACATACAAGAAACAAGCACAGAAAAAGCTAAGTGCATGAAAACCCGTGCTAAAAATGGCAAGAAAAACCTCTCTATGGCAAATACCCAAAGAAAGCGAATAATGCAGATATTGACAAAGCCCTGGCCCATCAATGGCTAATGGCCTCTGGCCTAAAATCTGAAACAGAGGGGTTTATCATAGCAGCTCAAGATCAATGCCTACCAACAAGAAACTACCAGGCCAACATATTAAATAACGGCAGTAGCCCAACAAGTCGTGTATGTCAACAACAAATTCTAGCGCCTACAGAGTATCTCAACAGGCACGATAGAGCTGCACAATATACTCACTGGGTAATTTGCAAAACCTGGATTTGCCCCATGAAAAGAACTGGTGTGAACACAAACCACATCCAGTGATTGAAAATGACCACATCTCACTCCTCTGGAACTTCACCATTCAAACTGACAGAAAGATAGATGCAAATAGGCCAGACATCATGTTGAAAGACTTCAGACAAAGAACATGCCTCCTCATTGATATGACTGTCCCAATCGATATAAACGTATCTGTCAAGACCTTCCAAAAACTGAGCAAATATAAAGATCTTGAAATAGAAATCAGCAAAACGTGGAACCTGAAGACTAAAACAATACATGTCATAGGTGCCCTGGGAATGATAGCGAAAGGGGCTGATTGCTACCTAACTCAGATACCAGGAAACCCCAAAATGGCAGAAATTCAAAAGATAGTGCTCATATGAACTGCTCATATCCTACGCAAAATACTTTCTATGTAATCTCAAGGTTTAAAACAAACATTTAAAAAAAATTATTATTTATTAGACATTCACTAGTATAACACCAAAAAAACAACAAATATATGGCACACTAGGCATAACAACAACGTGAACTTCCAACCTGTTGTCTCTTGAGGTCTCTGGGTGAGACTTGGAGCCAACTTGTACAAATATAAAGCAAAAGTCAAACATTGAATAATAATAATAATAATAATAATAATAATAATAATAATAATAATAATAATAATAATAATAATATAATAATAATATAATAATAATAATATAATAATAATAATAATAATAATAATAATAATAATAATAATAATAATAATAATAATAATAATAATAATACTGATACTGATAATGATAATGATAATGATAATGATGAGAATGATGACGATGACGATGACGATGATGACGATGATGACGATGATGATGATGATGATGTTTCTATTATAATCACAAGGCCTGAAATTACGGGGCGGGGCCAGTCAATTAGTTCAACCCCAGTACGCAACTGGTACTTAATTTATTGACTCCGAAAGGATGTAAGGCAAAGTCGACCCCAGTAAAATTTGAACTCAGAATGTAAAGACGGACGAAATGCCACTAAGCATTTTGTCAGGTGTGGAAAACATTTTGCGAACTTGCTTCTCTTTACGTGCTACTAAAACTATGATTTCTAATCTGGATACAGAATCGGCTCTTTGGAATGGGAGGTTTAGTTGATCATTGAACCCACTACTAAACTGGGATTGGCGCGGGAGCTAAAGATAAAGGGCAAGTAGACCTTGCTGGGACTTGAACTTCGAACGTAAATAACTGGAAGTGCAACTAAGTGATGATATGACATATTATTTAAATTTTACATCTAATTAAAACACCAGGATGCGGTTTGCAGTTGTGGGAATACATCCAATCGGCTTTCTATAAAATTATCACTCATATCTGAATAATTTCTCAATATTCTGGTTCCATAGCAAAAATACGGCTCAAAAAAATCTTATTCTTACGTAACGTTTTAAGAATAATTACTCTACATTCTACAACTTACTTCCCTTTGAATGAATAACTACGCTTTCATCAAATTATTTCCCTTCGAACTAATGACACCTCTGAAGACAAATACTCGTCTTTGACCTAATGCCTTTTCAACCAATTACATCACTTGGTTATAGTATTACATGACTTATCGTGATTATTATTCAGTAACATTCAAGTTATCTCCCCCTTTAATTCCTACTCTAACAATTTATATTTAATGTGATTTAGTATAATTTTTACTGTTACTTGTTATTCCGTTACTCACTCTATAAAGGTTAAACCACTTTATAAACTCAAATTATTTAAATTGTATTTATTAATATTTTACCTGTTACTAATTAAGTTATCCCGCTTTAACTTAGTCTTTAATTACTTCTCTTTAATAGTTTTAATAATTCCTATCGTTAGCACCCATTACTTCTCTTTACTGAACTACTTCTATTATTTCCACTTAATGTTTCAATTTTCAAATGCCAACTCTTTCTTCATTTTTATGCTATTTCATACCTTAATTCATGTTAAAGCTACACGCCTGTGGGGTCAACCAATGACGAAATCGTGTTCCGACGCCATCTTGAATTTTACATGAATGTTCTTTTTTCCAGGTGATCACTAAGACAAGCAGGTTATGAACCTGCATGCTAAGATCGTGTTATTTCTTTATTATTGGAGATTAATATTAATTTTCTGAGTATTTGAATCAATTATTGATTATTTACAAGCGCTGTGTGTGTGTGAAAACCAGATGTTTAAATCTTTATCACTTCATGTTTCTAATTATTTTTTTTTTATCGTTTTGTAATAATTTGAGCAACCTCCCATACTGTTTCTCACGATATTCCAGACAACGAAATTATATTGATCATCTTAATGAATGAGGATCCATTTAACGATACTATTCTCCAAAATGTTTCCCTTGTTCCTGGTGATAAACTTTGTTGTTTTTAAATAACTATCGGTAGAAATTCTTTAAGATTTGAATTAAAATAAAATTTGTCACATCGTTACAAAATTGTTGCCGTAGAATTTTTAAAAATATATTATTTTCACGTCTGTCGATTACGTAATTTACTGCAGCGATGGTTTTTATTGCGATCTGTTATATATTATGTACTTAACAAAAGTCAATAATAAGATTTTATCTCAGAGAGTTCTTCTGTA
>NC_043001.1:84879997-84887497 GCF_006345805.1 Octopus sinensis | reverse complement strand
GCAAGTAGTCAAATATTCGGTAAGTAGATTATTGCATTGACGTAGAACATTATACATACTTTTCAAAGGAAAATTATGACAATGACTTCGAAATGTCACAAAGTGATGACTTTCTCAAATTGTCTAATGAAGCCAAGAATCCGCAAAGTCTGAAGTTCCAGTACAATTATTCTTCTCAAGAGAGACTTAAGTAAATATAAATGTATACATAATCGGATATATATATATATATAATATATATATATATTATATATATATATATATATATATTATATATATATAGGGAGACTTCGCGAAAAAACAAAAGACGAAGACAGGTGGTGTACAAAACAAACAGATATATTGGTATAACGATCAGGAAGTGTAAAAAGTCTTAAAGTTTCGAGCCTACGCTCTTCTACAGAAAGGGACACAGAAAAAACAACGAGAGAAAAAAATGTGTGTAGTGGCTACCGATCTATCATGGCGATATTATATATATATATATATATATAATATATATAATATATATATATATATATATTATATATATATACATACTAGCTGATATACAGAGTAATTGCTGATATATATATATATATATATATATATATATTATTGCTGAATTGAAGAAATGGAGCTGAACGCAGATTGAACAGAAATCGTTTTATTTCATTCTACACGTGTTTCGAAAGGCACAAATTACCAAAATCCGATTTATATATATATATATTTGTTTTTTTTTATTTATATCAATGAATTTTAAAATGGTTAATAAATGTTACGCTACAAAATGTATACGATCGCACTACCGAGAAATATTTTGTTTTCTATAACTCTTGTTGATTAACACAGACAGACAAACAGACACAACCCCCCCACACACACACATGCAGGCACACAAATACACATGCACACACGCACACACACATATATACACCTATCATTGTCATCATCGTCGTCGTTATTATTATTATTATTGTTATTATTATTATTATTATTATTATTATTATTATTCATTGCTGGAGAAACAGATGTTGTTTACAAGTCGCTCACTGAAGCAAATGATTATATTAAGTGATTTTTCTGTTTTTTATAGCTAAAAATATTCGTCTACAAAGAAAGTCATAAGTATAAGAGTTTCTCTCCTTCAGAGATTGAGAACGGAAAAAAAATAAGGTTTGCGTTTTAGTTTTGAAGTTTCTTTCTTCAAGCTACTCATATACAAAAAATATCTATGGAAATCTCACACCACCACAAGAACAATAAGATAAATTTTAGAATATCACGCTTCAGGTGGAGAAAGTTCAAAACAAAAAAAATACTTTAATTGTAATGAAATTATTAATATTGTCACTGAACAAAACGAAATGCTAGTATTTTAAAAGCCACGATTAATATTTCGAATGGAAATGTTTTTCAAGAAAATATTCAACATTTCTCTTCATGCACATTGGACTCAAACGCAAAGATAAACAAAACAATGTTATGCTTTGCAATCTTTCTTTCGAACTGCAAAATATCCTGAATATCGAACATTTTATTGAGAGAACGAAAGCATGAAAGCAAATAGTTTGTAGGGTAGGCTTCTCTTTGTCAAGGCCATGGGGCTTACTCTTGCTCTATACAAAGAATTTTTGAAGACAATTCTGACCAATGTTTATATTTGCCAGAATACTCCTTTGTACCTATAGCTCTTCATTGGGTGAGCTAGAGCTTATAGTAAAGTGTGCCACTTTTACAAAACAATATGAAGCTAACGCATATGCCGAACTTATACCTGACACACCTGGCCATAAACTTGTTCCAGAATATAAAGGAAGGTGGAACACAAGCGTCACAAATTTAGCAGACGAGATATTAGTGATGATGTCCCCTCCCTTATGCTAGTTACTTTAAAGATACATTATAGGTTGGTAGTCAGAATAAATTTAGAAGTTGACGATACAGTAGAAACAGTATCGAACCACAAAAGATAACTATAACCAAGAGAGTGCGGTACGAGGAAAACCTTAACACACGACATAAAGTAATACGAATCATCTGGTACACATGTGAAATTCGAATGCATTTAAGGATTTCTGTGCAGTAATTTTAAAAGATAAACAATAGCGACAACGAGATTATGCCGATTCTAAGGTATCTTCCGTACTATTTTTTCTTTTCTTCACTGAGTTCTCGATAAGAAGTGAATTGTTTTACGGCAGTCTATGCAAGTATGTCCTCTAGTAGTGATGCAAACAACAATAGTTTCACTTGTTGCTATGTTCTGGGTAGAAACAAATATTTAAATGTAAATCGCATACATACATACACACACCCATTTATAAATTATATGTAGATGTCTTCATCAATTTACTTGTGTCATTATCTCTCGAGTATTCGTTTTTATTTCATATCTAATTATATGTGTGTGTGATAGGGAGAGTATGTATATATATATATATATATATATGTGTGTGTGTGTGTGTGTGTGTGTGTGTGTGTGTGTGTGTGTGTGTGGTGTGTGTGTGAATGTGTGTATCTGAAGAGAGAGTTCAAAAGAAAAATGAATAGATAGATAGATTGATAGATAGAGATATAGATAGATAAGACTAAATTGAATTGCTTAAAATAGATTAACTGTGTTTTATCTGATAAACAATTATATAGACGAAGCGATAAATTAGTTCTCATATATTACATAGACACATGGGCATAGACAAAGAAGTACATAAATTTGATAGATAATCAAGCAATATCAGATTTAAAACTAAATGATATAGAGAGATGGAGTCGTGTAAATGGGAACTAAACGAATTTCATTTCCTGTAATCTTCAGTTATATATTTTAGTTCCGAGTTCGTATCTTCTCCGAGACAACCTGGAACTGTGATGCGGTTACTCATTCAAGCGTCGTAAACAGAACTGCAGCTATAAACTTCCTGACGATGCCAGTTAATGTCATCAATTGGAATCAGGGAACTCCAACTTATGTACATAAAAACCGGGAAACTGTTGATGCTAAACAGTATGCACTACCAAAAATCAGATGTCCACAGGTTCTATCCCCCACGAAAGCAAGGCGGTGGAGAACTAACCCAACTTTAAACGTCCTATAAAACGTACATTCAAAGAAACACCAACTGGATGACACTGCTGGTAAGGCAACATAAACAGAGTAAGAAAGTGCACTCAGACTCAAAGAACGTATATAAATACAGAAAAAATCTTATTCTCCCTGATTATGATAATGGTAAGGAGTACCCACTACCCATTAAAGCAGCAAAAGATCTGAGTCTCTTCACTCGTAACTAACAAACTAATGACACAGACAATAAGGTAGAATCGGTCGGAAGATGAAATAAAAGAAAATGAATCGGAAAATGACAATAATAATGATAATAATAATAATAATAATAAAAATAATAATAATAATAATAATAATAATAATAATAATAATAATAATAATAATAATAATAATAATAATAGGCGTAAGAGCCGCTGTGTAGTAAGTAGCTTGCTTACTAACCACATGGTTCCGGGTTCAGGCCCACCGTGTGGCACCTTGGGTAAATGTCTTCTACTATAGCCTCGAGCCGATCAAAGTCTTGTGAGTGGATTTCGTAGACAGAAACTGAAAGGAAGCCTGTCTATATATGTATATATATGTGTGTGTGTATATGTTGCGTGTCTGTGCTTGTCCCCCCCAACATCGCTTGACAACCGATGCTGGTGCGTTTACGTCACCGTAACTAAGCGGTTCGACAAACGAGACCGATAGATTAAGTACTAGACTTACAAAGAATAAGTTCTGGGGTCAATTTGCTCGACTAAAGGCAGTGCTCCAGTATAGCTACCGTCAAACGACTGAAACAAGTAAAAGAGTGTAATAATAATAATAATATAATAATAATAATAATAATAATAATAATAATAATAATAATAATAATAATGATAATATAATAATAATAATAATAATAATAATAATAATAATAATAATATAATAATAATAATAATAACATCAACAACAACGTTCAGACTGCACAGTAATAGAAGCTAGTAGGCCTGATTCTGTAGTAGTTGGCAAAGAAAATAGAATTGACTTTACTGTCCCATATGACGAGAAAGTATGGAGGAATAGAGAAAATAACAAAGTAGCAGGACCTAGTCATTGAGTTACAGAGGCCCTAGCATGTGCGGGTAAAATATATCCCTGTAGTTATAGGTACATTATGAACTCTTCCAAAAGCTTAGATCAGATGGAAAAAGGAAGAAAAAAAAGCCTAATTTGGTGCAGCTCCAGAAAACAGTGTTATTAATTACTAGGATAATTAGGAAGGTTCTCGAAGTCTTGGGTTACATGCTGTGGCCTGATGCTATGAATTTGTTCCAGCAATCACATCTGTTTCGAGTGTATGGAATGATGATGATGATGATGACGACGACGACGATGACGACGATGATGACGATTATGATGGCGACGATGATGACTAATGATTTCTTTCATTGGTAAGAAGGGCCAGAGATATTGAGGAGAATATGAAAGGACGAAATAGAGAATACAAAATATGCAATTCATATTGATCAAAAAGAAATTATTCATAAGGTTATAACAAAATTTATCAAATTAGACTTTTAAAACTTCAAAGGGAAAAATTCCCTAATAATAATAATGATAATAATAATAATAATAATAATCCTTTCTACAAAAGTTAGGGTAACTGAAATTTGAGGCTAGGAGTCTGATTGATTACATTGATCTCAGTCCTGAACTGGTACTTATTTTGTCGCCCCCGAAAGAGTGAAAGGCACAGTCGACCTCGGTGGAATTCGGGCTCAGAACGAAAAGATAAACGGGAAGTTGCTAAGTATTTTCATTTTGCCCGATGTGATAATGATTCTGCCAGCTCGATAATAATAATAATTGTAATAATAATAATAGTAATAATATAATAATAATAATAATAATAATAATAATTTTTTCTATAGGCACAAGGCCTGAAATTTTGAGGGCGGGGTATATTTGATTACATCGATCGCAGTACTCAACTGGCATTTGATTTATCGACCCCAAAAGGAGAAAAAGGCAATGTCGATCTCGGCTGAATTTGAATTCAGAACGTAACGGCAGACGAAATACCTGTAAGTATTTCTTCCCGCAAGCTAACGATTCTACCAGCTACCCGCCTAATAGTAACAGATAGATAGATAGATAGATAGATAGATAGATAGATAGATAGATAGATAGATAGATAGATAGATAGAGAGAGAGAGAGAGAGAGAGAGAGAGAGAGAGAGAGAGAGAGGGGGTACTGAAATGAGCAACAATAAATACTTGGCTTTCTTACTGTCTCTGAACTCTTTCCATTCCGAAAACTCAATTCTCTTGTCTTCATATTTGACGCCTGCCGCTTCAAAGAGCAGACGGCATATTTCAGCCCTACCACGTCCATTGAAATAATATAAAACGTAATTTGGCATAGCAAGCGGATCGGTAACGGTATCAGGTGTTAAAATGCAGGGCTGCTCAGTTTTCCTATAAATTCACAATGGCTGAAGTGTGACACTTGAAGGCTTGGAAAGAAATCAACTAAACCGCTAAATCTCGAGATTTTATTTTGTTTATTCTTCAGTTTCTTTGGACGTTACTTTGGACGAAGCGTAATATATATATATATATATATATATATATATATATTATATATATATATATATATATATATATTATATATATATATATATATATATATATATACATATAGATATATATACATACATATATATATATATGTATATATATATATATATATATATATATATATATATTACATACACATACATATATATATATAAATTGTACACACATATGTGACACAGGATCGGATGAATTGAGTCATGAGTTAATTGTAGTTGGTGATCACGATGTTTTGTGTTTCTATAGAAAGCTCGACAAGGTCAGCGTTGCATTCTTTTCAGGATACACTATCAGACATAAAATAGCTCACAAACACTCATACACATACACATACACATAGGCACACACCACGGAGACGCATTCTCACAAAAAGAGAATCAGGCGCAAAATATGCACGCACACATACACACACACACACACACACACACACAACACGGCACCACCAACAACACAACCTCTACTGCCACTGCCATGCATACTCATATAGATTCACCTAAGTAAATAAGCAAATAAGGCAGACATAGGAAAATGCGATACGAATACCAAAAATGGCAGCCCAAATGTTTTCGGGCATCTCACATAAACCCATCAAGATACAGTGTTTTAAACAGAAAAGTTTATATAATGAAAATTTATTATATAATGTTAATTTCATTATTGTTCATTGTTAATATTTTGTGTGGCTTTCCTTCTAATAAGCAAGAATTTATCAGAAGGTCTTCGGGAAAGCGAAACTTTCCACGTTACACGACAAGAACAGTGAAGTTCGGTGGTAAGAGACTCATGATTTGGGAGTACATATAAAGTTATGCTTCAAGTAAGTTTTGTTAGAATTGACGGTAATCTGAATAGTGACACATACATCCAGTTGCTGAAGGACAATTTGATACCAGACTTGGATGAAGGTGAGATTTTTCAGCATGACGGAGCTCTATGCCACAGATCGCGTGCAACACAACAGAATCTGGCTGATGAAGGTGTTACCGTATTGAAAGATTAGCTAGCTGAGAATCCTGACTTAAATATTATCGAGCAAATGTGGACAGAACTAAAGACAAGAGTTTGTCAAAAGAATCCACGCAATCTTGAAGAGTTGTGGGAGCTCAGCCATATGGAATAGCATCTCATACTTGTGAAGATGGTGAAGAATTTGTACGCGTCTCTTCCTCAGCGCATTGAAGCAATTATTCAAGCTAAAGGAAGCCACACGAAATATTAACAATGCACAGCAACCTCTTGAAATGAACATAATGTAATAAATTTTCATTATAGACATTCTTTTGTTTTAAAACACTGTAACATGATTGGTTTATGTGAGGTATTCAAAAACTTTTACACGGCCATTTTGGTGGCCGTCTCGCATTTTCTATTCAGAATCCCTACAACAAAATATAATGATTAGGTATGAAAATAGCTCCAACTGGGCCAATGTTTCATCTGTAAAAAACGCAATGGGAAACATCCATTTATAAGTTGTCAATTAGTAGAACTTTACAATAGTTTAAATTGGCCGAATTATTTTGTACGGTACTGTAATAGGTTGTGATACTCGACTGGAAAACTCTGTGAAATATGGCTCGAATCTCAGCCGGGTTCTAACTATAGTTCTACGTTCAAGGATCATTCATTTAGACACTGCTTTTCATCCTGCAATGGTTGATAAAGAACTTACTAGTCAAGTACTCGATCGATCAATTCGAGTACTGCATCATGTAATAAGAAACGTTGCAGTGTGTCTATAAAAGAAATCAATATATATACACCAATCTCACCCAAAATTATTTAGATATTTGAAATCTCCATTAAATACAGTGATCAATCCCTGTCAAAGTTCTATACAAAAT
>NC_043001.1:84872497-84877497 GCF_006345805.1 Octopus sinensis | reverse complement strand
TTAATTTGTCAAAATATTTTCATCGCTTTGAGACCGCGACCTGTTAGCACGATATTTTTGTCAGTGAACAGGTCGCAGTCTCAAAGCGACGAAAATATTTTGGCAAATTAAATTTAAATGTTGAAGTGAATGTAACGGTTTTTGTGTGTTTCTTAAATGGCTTACAAACACCTTCCACGCTGCAATATATATATACACACATATATATATATGTATGTATGTATGTATGTGTGTATATGTGTATGTATGTATGTGTGTGTGTGTGCGTGTCTGTGCTTGTGATTGTCCTCCACCACTGCTTGACAACGAATGTTGGTTTGTTTACATCCCTGTCACCTAGTGGTTTGACAAAGGAAACAGATAGAATATGTACAATGCTTACAAAAATAAAAGTGGAGTTGATTCATTAAACTACAATTCTTCAAGGCATTGCCCCAGCATGGCCACAGACCAATGGCTGGAAAAAGCAGAAGAATAAAAGAATACATTCTCTGCTTTGGTCAAGGCATGAGAAAGCTTGAGTTTACATGAGAAGGCCTAACAGACCTGGTAGAAACAGCAGCCAAATCTCCCTCAAATCACACCTTACTGTCTTATGTATGTATATATATATGAGCCAATGAGGGGGACCTCTACATGGTAGCTAGACCTGGTAGAAATAGCAGCCAAATTTCCCCCAAATCACACCTTACTGTCTTATCTATGTATATATGTATGTATGAGCCTATGAGGGAGACCCCTACATGGCAGCTAGACCTGGTAGAAATAGCAGCCAAATTCCCCCAAATCACACCTTACTGTCTTATCTATGTATATATGTATGTATGAGCCTATGAGGGAGACCCCTACATGGCAGCTAGACATGGTAGAAATAGCAGCCAAATCTCCCTCAAATCACACCTTACTGTCTTATCTTTCTGCTACTTGGATATAGGTGTTATATTCGTCGTAAAAAACTTTCCTATCACACACTCACGCACACGCACACACACACACACACACACGCACCCTCACACACACACACACGCGCGCACACCCACACACACCCACTCACACACACGCACGTTAGCTTACAATTTTATTTATATATTTGCGTGTGTATGGGTGGAAAGAGGAAGTGGGAAGCAGAGTGAAAGAATCACTCACTACAGTAAGTCAATTACTTTCATTTTATTCGTTGCCCACTGTGTGTGTGCATTTGCGTGTGGTGTAAACCAGACTAAGAAAAGCATTTGACACACACACCAGAATGTGAGTTTTCTGTAAATTTTGCTTAATTGGAGTTTAAATTTTAAAAACTGGACCTGGCATGACGCGATGCATTGTACTCTTAAAACTGCTAGGTAAATTGTAATTGAAGAAATCCTATATTGTAGATTTGTATAACTCCCAAAGGGAGGCAGATAAAATCTGCCTTTTATAATAAGAGATACATATATATCTATATATATATATGTGTGTGTGTGTGTGCATATATATATGAAATCTCAGACCTTGAGTCACCCTTTTTTTCTGCTAAATATTAATATAAACATATACGTATACACACAGACACACATATATACATACACATACGGCAAATACACACACATTATCTCTACAATGCCGTTTGGGAAGAATCGATAAGGATTTGAACTGTGAAACTAATTTGGCCATGTTTCGTATGGAGGCGCTTCTGTTGGTCTTTGCACACCCCAAATTGCCAGAATATAGGAAATGTAAAGGCGGATTAACAAATTTTTGGCCTTGAGCGTTCAGATATTTGATCAATTAAAGTACCAAGCTGATTGCATTAACCTGTAGATTGCTGATTATTCAACAGACGAATATAATTTTAATGCAATTCTCTTGTAGAATCAGTGCTACACAATGTGTAACAATGCTGTACCTTCAGAATTACAATTACAATCAATTCGATGTGGATTTAGACAGTTGCGTTTTACTTAATTTAACAAGATACCACATAACGAAATCGAAACTGGGAGCTGATGATTTCTGGGCGAACTTGTAAAATGCTGTCTAGGTATTGGTCGCTCTCCAATAGGCATGTGACAGTTGAGATTTCCAGCAATTTTGGTCCTCGGACCATATCCCTGCTCACCGCTGCCGCTGTCCGCAAGTGCGAGCCCCTCGAGTCTAAATAGCCGTTCCAGTGCATCTTCATTTTTACCATTCTCTGCTGGGGCAGTATAGAAATGTTTTTATATTGTGAGAGGTGACAAGATTCTAGCATTAACAATGATTACTTCGAGAGCTAAACAGTGAAATTCATGATAAATGATATGTGAAGCATATTCATATTTCCACAATATAATACAGTTACTTTGAAAACATAACTATATTGAATCATAAGGTCGTGAAGAAAATACTGAAAAGTATTCCAAAGAATTATGGTCTAATGGTAAAATTCTCTGAATTTCCTAATTATGAGATATTCCTTCGCGTTTGGCAATGTTGTCTACTTTGTCTGAAATATGATTTTTTTTTTTTGTTACTATATTTATATTATTATGAAGCTACACTCAAGTGTTTTCTGTAACCGTAAGTGATACAGTTCTGTATTTAAGAGATGAGGAATTATGTACGTTATTTACATTTGACGGATATTTGTCCTCATCTCGTTTGTTGTTAGCACAACGTTTCTGCAGAATACTCTCTAGCCTTCATCAGGTGTCTATGGAAAATTTTGAATCTGGGTTCTCATTCCTAAGGGATTATTATTTATTATTATTATTATTATTATTATTATTCAGTAGTTTTATTTTTATAGCGTGCTTTCACTTCACTACCGAGCGCAGCTCTGTGTGCCTTGGGTATGTGCTGTGATTTGTTGTGATGCTCTGATGGTTATTGTATGGAAAGTGTTCTGCGTAGGATTTGTACAGTGCCTAGTAGTGCAATTTTCTGTATGTTATATGTGTTTGTAAGTCCTGGTGTTTTTGTTATGTATTTGTCTGAATATTTTTTTATCATGCCTAATGCACCTACTATGATAGGAATTGTTTCTGTTTTCAGCTTCCACATTCTAGTTACCTCTATTTCCAGGTCTTTGTATTTTGAGAGTTTCTCCATTTATTTTAGAGACACGTTGTCATCTGCCGGTATTGATACATCAATTAGAAAGCATTTTTTTCTTCATGATCTCTGACAACTATATCTGGTCTGTTGGCCTTAATTTCTCTATCTGTGTGTATCGGCATATCCCAGAGTATGGTTGCTTTCTCGTTTTCTGTGACCTTTTCTGGTGTGTGCCTATACCATCTTTTTTCTGTTGTTATTCCATAATGTTGGCATAGTTTCCAGTGTATATAGGTCCCAAATCTGTTGTGTCTGTGAATATATTCCTTCTTAGCCAGGACTGGGCAGCCAGAGATAATATGATTTATTGTTTCTTGTCCATCTCCACATATTCTGCAGTTACTTGTAATATTTCTTTTCATTACATGTTCTTGGTAATTTCTGGTGGGGAGGCTTTGGTCTTGTGCTGCAATTAAAAATCCCTCTGTTTCTGCTTTGAGTCCTGAGCTTCTCAACCATTGCTGGGATTTTTCTTTGTCTATTTCTTTTGCGTTTAGTTTAGTGCAGTATTTACCATGAAGGGGTTTTTCTTGCCATCGTTTTATCATGGCTCGTTGCTGTTCTATTTTTAGTTTGGATTTCATTTGTTTTATAGCTTTTGTTGTTTCTTCATCATCTTCTTCTTCTTCTTTGTGTTTATTAGGTGGTATGATTTCTTGTTTGTATTTGTCAGCTTCCTTAAATACTGAGAACTTTTTTTTGTTTTGCTCGTGTTTTGCTGCTATCTGGATCAGTTTTCCTTCCTTCTGAAGTAGGTATTTTTGCAGTCCTATGGTGGTTATTTTATAGTAGTTTTCCAGCTGTATAAGGCCTCTACCACCTTCTATACGTTGTATATATAGTCTTTCTATGTCAGATTTTGGCTGATGCATCCTAGATTCTGTCAGTATTTTTCTTGTTTTCCTATCTATTTTGGACAGTTCATTGTAGGATATTGTAGCTGTAACTTATAACTGGGACAGCTAAAGTGTTGATACTTATTATCTTGTTTTTAGCATTGAGCTCTGGTTTTAGTATTGATCTAACTCGTCTATAATATTCTTTTTTTATTTTCTCCTTCATTTGTGTGTGTTGTGTCTTATCTAGTTCATGGATTCCTAAGTATTCGTAAGTTTGGCTTTGGTCTAATTCTTTTATTTCATTGGTTTTATCTGGTGTGATGTTGTTACTCTTAACTAGTTTTCCTCTTTTCATGGTTACTTTGGCGCATTTTTCTAATCCAAATTTCATATCTATTTCTTTGGTAAATCCATGAACTGTCTTTAATAGTGTTTCCAGCTGTTTGTCATTTGCAGCGTATAGTTTTAGGTCATCCATATATAAAAGGTGGCTGATCGTTTTGCCGTAACATTTATATCCGCATCCAGTTCTATTTAGCATATCAGATAGAGGTGACAGTGCCAAGCAGAAAAGGAGTGGAGAGAGCGTGTCTCCCTGGAATATTCCTCTTCTAATGGGGATGTCTTTGGTTTTCATTAGTCCCTCTTTTGTTTGGAGGTGTAGGACTGTTTGCCATTTATTCATAGAGTGCTCTATGAATTTTATGATTGTTGGTGCTACTTTGTTAATGGCTAGTGTTTCGAGGATCCATGTGTGGGGGATGCTATCAAACGCCTTTTTGTAGTCAATCCAGGCCATACTGAGGCCTTTCTTCTTTCTGTGGCTGTCTTCAGTTACGGCTTTATTAATCATTAGTTGATCTTTACAGCCATATGAGCCCTTGCGGCATCCTTTCTGCTCTTCTGGGAACAGTTTGTTTTCGTCCAGGTGCTTCTTCAGCCTTTGCGATATCACTGCAGTAAATGCCTTGAACATAGTAGGGAGGCAGGTTATTGGTCTGTAGTTTTTAGGTTATTGGTCTGTAGTTTGGCAGGTTATAGGTCTGTAGTTTTATTATTATTATTATTATTATTATTATTATT
>NC_043001.1:84849997-84869997 GCF_006345805.1 Octopus sinensis | reverse complement strand
GTCGTCATCGTCGTCATCATCGTCATCATCATCATCATCGTCATCATCGTCATCATCGTCGTCATCATCATCATCATCATCATCATCATCGTCATCGTCATCGTCATCATCATCGTCATCATCATCATCATCGTCATCATCGTCATCATTATCATCATCTTCACTGGGCACGGGGTATGTAGCTGAATCTCTTGTCTATATACGTCTCTCTGTCTGTATTGATTTTTTTCTTCTCTCTTTTGAACACAAAACTGATAATCTCTATTGATATTTATTGCATAACTAAATCTAAATGTGTCATTTTATAGATATTCTTAAATTACCAAAACTGTAATTCTTCATATTTATTTTAATACTTGTCTATAATTGTCTGGTCGGAGTATGTTTAGCTACGGTGAAACCTGTGGTTAATAAATATCAATAATAACGCTTAATCAAACCGAAATATGGCCGGGGAATAATTGCTAGTTGGGTTTCGACTACAATCAATAAATTCAACGTATCTTTTTTCAGATAGAGAGAGATACGAAGGGGTGCTGAAAACTTCCTCGCTTTGGGTAAAAGAAAATACAAGAGGATCATTTAGCCATGATTTTATTCAACATATTCCCCTCTCAGATTCACACACTTATTGCAGCGGACGTTAAGGTTTCCTTAACCCTGTAAAGGAATTCGAAAGCTTTGGCCTCCAAGCAGGCCTTTCGTGCTATTCTTTAAGCAATGAACTTTTTCGCATGCCCTTATATGTTTTCATTCACTAGTATTAATACATCAATTTTTTCCCGAGTAGCTATGACACAAAATATTGGTCTCCAAATTTCCATGGCGTATAAGTGACCAAGATCACAAAATTTTCCTTGATATAGACGGTTGTCCGTTGCAAGTAAATATGCAAGTCGATTGCACTAATCCTAATAGGCGCTGATACATTATTTTACCGACACCTGAAAGAACTAGAGGTAAAATTGACGTCGGCGTGATATGAATTCAGAACGTAAGAATCTGAAAGAAACATTGCTAAGCTTCTCTCCGAATTGTTAACGATTTTGTCAGCTAGATATCTTTATACATCGATTACTTAGTCTTTAAAAATAAAATTTTGAAAATTTTTCCTTTCCTTTGTGCTTATTTGTCTTATGAAACTCTGAGATATAATAGAGGTGGATGTTTAAATCAACCTTTCTTTTAGGTAACCATTATTGCTAACATTGTGTCTAGTGTATGAAAGAAATCAAAATAAATAGTTAACATATAGTTATGTTCAGGGCCGGCCTTAGCAGGTACGGAGCTCCAATTTCTGGGAAAAAATCATTTGCCAGAATATTTTAAAAAAAGAAAATCTAATGCAGCGAGGAAAGTATAACAATAGCGAATTTAATTTTCATTCCTTGTGCTACGGAAGGGGATCAATTCCGACTATGTTTTGGTATTATTATTATCATTATTATCATTATTATTATTATTATTATTATTATTATTATTATTATTATTATTATTATTATTATTATCATTATTATTATTATTATTATTATTATTATTATTATTATTATTATTTTTAGTTGTAGTAGTATTAGTAGTAGTAGTAGTAGTAAGTGTTGTTGTTTAGGAGCTAAATAAATTGTGCAAGAATCATGATTTATAGATAAATGTTAGCGATCAGCAATCAACAGCGTATAGTTTATCTGATGTTACTTAATCAGTGGATCGCAGGGCATTGTAAAAGAATTTCTGAAGGAGAGATAAGAATCCACGATTATTTAAGCAAGAACAATTATTCATGCACCAATAACAGACGGGAAATATATATATATATAGAACAATAACAATAAACTCTAAGAGTAAATCTAGTACGACTAGTAGTTTAGTGTATGTACGACGCCATGTTATCGGTTAGCATTGACCAGCGGGAAAAAACGAGGCATGTTAGATAGGGATGTTATCTTTAAAATATTCACACGTTTTTTTTTTATCAACTTGAATTGTAATTCATGCTCTCTAAAACTAACTTGCAAGGTACGTATGTGTTTTCCTTCTGATAAATGTACGTAAAGTTAGTCAATGCATTAATTTCTTCAGTAATGTATTTTACCTGTGGGGTTATTATTATTATTGTTATTATTACTATATATATATATATATATATATATATATATATATATATATATATTGATATTGATATTTTAGTATTTTATATTATATTTGTTTTTGATAGATTTGTTTCTTTTATTCAATTCAGTGATTTGTCGAAAAGTTTCTAGAGACTGGACTTAGTTACTACAGAAAGTGTTTTTATACTTTAACACATTGTTTTTTGAAAGAATATATGGCTGTAAAACCACATGTGTACAAATGTGTGTACACACGTCTGCATAATGCATACATGCATACATACGCACATTCATACATATATGTGTGTATGTGTGTATATATGTATATATGTGTGTGTTTGTGTGCGTGTGTATGTGTGTATATATGTATATATGTGTGTGTTTGTGTGTGTGTATGTGTGTATATATGTATATATATATGTGTGTGTTTGTGTGTGTGTATGAGTATATGTGTGTGTATCTGTGTGTCTGTGTCTCTGCCTGTATGTACGTATGTATGCATGTATAATCACTCGAACACATGTAAAATTTTAATTAGTATTGGTTTTTAATTATAAATAGTTATACCATGGATTAATTCAGGAAGCTCTTCATACAGATGTTTGGGGAGGTTCTTTTAAACCTCAGTATCATCACCAACCTGCTTACCGACGGTTCCATAGACACTCAAGGCAGAGAAATATTACCCATACAGTTAACCGAACATGAAGACCGCATATATTAAACAGAATCGCAACTGCTCTTCTTATCATGGTGAGTAGGAAATAGTTACTAAAGGAATTTTCAATTCGTCCTGAGAAGGAAATATTTTCGCTGTGGCTTAACCTCTTGAGTATGGTGAGTTAGGAGAAGTAGGGTTAATGAAATATTATAGCTTACACTCTCGGAGAGTGTTGCAAGGAGGAGAATATATCAGTAATCGTATATTCAGACAAGATATCTAACCAAGATATTTATATCTCTCGTTAGACACCACTTTGCTTGCACATCAATTTCACGAGAATTTTAAATCTATATAGTGTTAAAAGAAGAGAGCTAGCAGAATGGTTAGCACGCCAGACAAAATGCTTAACGTATTTCTCCAGATTGTTTACGTTCTGAGTTCAAATCACACCGACATCAACTTTGCTTTTCATGTGTTAAGAAGAGAAAGTACGAGTGAAATTTTGGGTATGATTTAATCGACTCTTACTCTCTTCTGAAAACTGCTGGCTTTGGACTCTGCTATAAACCGGTGTCCCGTTCAGAGGAATGTTGCGATCTTTGGTGACTTGTATTCAATGGGAACTGGTTTTTTGAGGGCTAGGACTCGAATTGTTTTCAAATACAACGTTAAGGGTAATTACTACTCTACGCACAATATATGGTTACTAACATTGCACGATACAGCAGAGAAAACCGTACACCTACACAACCTCTGTCCGTGGTGCTCGCTTGTAACCTATCCACAAAGAGGATTCTACGTGTTCAAAACTGGTATATGATATAACTCTTACGCCATCGAGCGTTATCATGACGAACTACACTGCCCACAAAGTTAATGATAACAAGGGAAGTTTCACTTAGCATATACATTGCTTTAGGTTCTGGAATACAACTAGCCTCTGTCTCACACACACACACTCTCTCTCTCTCTCTCTCTCTCTCTCTCTCTCTCTCTCTCTCTCTATGTCTCTTTCTTTCTTTCTTTCTTTGCTTTTTTGTGTTAAAAAAATAAAATATCAGTCAAATTTTGGGTTTAATGTAATCGACTCTTACCCTCCTCTGAAAACGGCTGGTTTTGGACCCTGCCACACACCGGCGTCCCGTTGAGGGGAATGTTGCAATTTTTGGTCACTTGTATTTTCTTTCTTTCCCTGTTTATGTGGAATACGCTGGACTAAGGAAGCAACCTGATCAGTATAACAAGATGCATATGTGAGAAATCCCCTTATATAGCCAGTCTAAAAATTTTTGTCTTTATATTTCCGACTAGTTATACGAGTACATATTAAAAGAAGGAGAATGATCTTCTATGTACTTCTTGTAAATTGATCTCCCCTAGTAAACTATTAATATTAGTTAACAACTCTCTACAATAAATTTTAATGATTTAAAAAAAAACTTCATCGGAACTTCTAACGACATCAAGTTATTATACCCATGTACTGTGTAATAGGTTTTCCACACAAGGTAGTCACTCAGGAATGTCTTTAAAACATACATCAATGAAACTACTATTGACCCCATCTCGTGAACCAAAATGTCAAATACAAATAAACGTTATGCGTCATGCGATAGTAATCAATCGATAGTAATCTTAATCATGAGCTGTAGTATTCTCACTAGTTACCACGAAGCATAGATAAGCTTTTGACATGTAAGAAATTTTGAGTAAACAAGTTCTAAACCACAAAATGTATAGTACGGTTATTTAACTTCAACACGTATTGAGAGCCCTTTTCTTTTGTTGGTCTGCCTAACTGTATATTCATAGAATGCAGTAAATATACAAACACATTGTGACACAACAACACAATGAAGTTCTAATTATGATATTCCAAATTAGGCGCATATACACATGCACGCACATACACATACACATACGTACGTACATACATACATACATACATACATACATACATACATACATACATACATACGTACATACATACATACATACATACATACATACATATGTACATAGGTACTCGCGACAAACGATAAGCCATCGTGTTCGAGCCTGAGTCAGTCAAGCGATCCTGTTTTCTGCTAGAGGATGGTAGGTGTTCGTTCTCCTGCTAGCTATATATATATATACAGGGTGCTGGCTGGTGGAGAGATCTGCCTGGGGTTAAACTAGTTGTAACATGGAAGAGCCACTTTGATGTGGCAATTAACTTTACTAGTTAGTACAATTATTACTCTGGTCTCTTCCCTAGCTATTATGCTTGCTGCAAATCAATGACCGATGCTCTCTTTGTTTACGATATATTGCTGACTGGAGCGAACCCTGGCCCTTTTTCTGGCAGCCAGATGCTCGCGAATAACGATGAGCAAACTAGCTCGAAACTGAGTCAGTCTCACGATTCTGTTGTCTGCTAGAGGATGGTAGGGGTTCGCTCTCCTGCTAGAAATATATATGTATAAGGTGCAGGCTGCACCGATAACCAGCTGGCGGAAGATCTGCCAAGGTTTAAACTAATAGCAACATGGAACAGTCACTTTGATGTGGGGATTAACTTTACTGGTTAGTACAGTTACTACTCTGATACCTTCCTGAGATTTTACAACTAGCTACGTTGATCACGCACGCACGCACACACACACACACACCACACACACACACACACACACACAAACGGACGCACACGCACATGTGTAATTTGTAAAAGAAATAAATGTTTCACATTTTGGCACAGAGCTAAAAATTTCTGGTGGGGAAAGTCGATTTACATCGACCCCAGTACTTGACTGGTACTTATTTTATCGACCCCGAAATGGTGAAATACAAAGTCGACTTCAGTGAAATTTGAACTTAGAACGTAATGATGAATGAAATGCCGCTAAACATTTTGTCCAGTATGATAGAGGTTTTGCCAGATCGCACCCTTAAAAAAATAGATTATAATGCAGAGTCCAGTGAAATGCGAAGACCATCTTCTTTAATGATAACATTTTCCAGATTTTCGGTCATTTATTTTAGTAATAGAATTATTTTACAGTGGAGGGTCATATATGCGGAAATGTTGAGGAAACACTATACCTGGAGAGAGCTGAAGTTATGTTTAAACAAACAACAGGTTATGCATTATAGAGCACATACTAATCTATAAAGAGTAGATGTTAAAAACGTTGAATTTTCAAAGGAGACAAATCAGATAAAAGCTACTTTCAGGACATAAATTATGCTTTAATCCTGTTTGCATTTTGTTCGCCTTTCTCGCCAAGTACCTAGTAACTGAAAGACAAGTTTTTCACAAAAGAAGACCGCTTCTTGGGGAGCGAGCCAAATTCTGAAAAATGCTTGCTGCTAATATTTGTAAACCAACTATAGGCTATAGAGGAAAATTGTCATTATAGAGGGGAATTGTCAGTGTGGACGATACAAATACTATATCTCAAAAATAGTAAATATGTCAGTGTGGGTGATAGAAATGCCACTACTCAAAGATAGTAAATATGCACTGTAAGTCAGCAGATTATTACTAGAATCAAAAAGTCTTCTACATCAGTCTAGAAATTTTCTGAGTATTTGTTGCAATACAATTGTATAAAATAAGTAGATCTATGTCTTCTTAGTGAACAACATGCATATGGTTTCCCAGATGATAAGCCGATAGACATGCAGATAGAGCTAGTTAGTTAGACAGACAGACAGATGCATACTTACATACATATATACATACATACATACAAACATACATACATAAATACATACATAAATACACATACATACATACATACATACATACAAACATACATACATACATACATACATACATACATACATACATACATACATACATATGTGTACATACTACAGTAAAATATTAAAATATTCGTCACGAGTGAATTGGAAATATGTGTGTGATTATGCTTTTCTGTAGTATTCTATATTTGTGTATATCTGTGTTTCTGAGGAAAGACAGAAAGAGAGATAAGTAAACATATTGATAATATCTGACGAATAAAACTAAGTGAAATTTTCTCGAAGTTGAGAACATACTGACTGAACACTTTGCAGACGTCTGTTTCTTTTCTTTTCTTTTTTTTTCAATTTTATCCATTGTCGTGGTATGAAAATCAGTTTTGTTTCTAGGCTGCATTTATTTTTTATGTCTATAATTGTGTTTTCAGCAAAAAATTACAATATACTATCGATCACCTAATTAAAATACAGCCTTCGTTTCATTTTAAATCATCTACATCCACTATAAATTTATACTTTGCGACCGTTTTCATTTTTAGTTTCTTTCTTGCTAACATTTTCCATCCATTTTACCGATTTCCTTTCCTTATTTTTTTGTTCTTTTCTTTCTCTTATTTCCCTCATATTTTACTTATCAATTTTTTTTTTACTTTTACATTTTTTTATTTTCTTCTAAAGCTATTCTCAGCACTTTTCCCCTCTCTATACCGCCTACTTATATTTCAGCTGCAACATCATCTTCACCTTTGATTCTTTATATTGATCATATATATTTTTATTAATCGTATTTTGTCTACTTCCTCAGTTCGACGAACTTTTTGCTATATTTACTTATTTTGCTGGATACAATACATTTCGCTAAACAGAAATTTTATACGCCACTATCTTATATTAAATATTATCATCTTAACACCTACAACAGATATAGCCGGAAGTGGAAAGAAGAACCTCTATTCTGATTCATGGTATCTAAACACTACACCAGTGGTTCTCAAACGGGGTCCACAAGACCCTGGGGCTCCATGTAAGATTTTATTGTTAAAACTTATGTGCAATAAATGGGCTATACGTTTACAATACACAAAATATCTTAAAACTTTTTTTATATACAATTACCAATAATATTTGTTAATAAAATTATCATAGGACTTTTAATCATCAAATGGCTTTGAGGTTCCACCCGAGTACAATTGGAATCAAAGGGGTCCATAGGCAAAATATGGTTGGGAAACATTGCAGTTCACTATAGTTTTTCAAATGTACAGAAATATCTTGTGTGTTATTAGCTGCAGCAAGTGTTCCCTGCGAAGACAAGAAGTTTATTGAATGGAAAAAATACAGCATGATGTGATTAACCTGTTCAATAGCTTGTGGGTGTTGCATTTAATAAAGCGATAAGATCTGCGTGAGTACATCAGTGATTCAGTTTCATTTCCAGGCACTATTTCAGCAAGTTCGATATTTGGCAATTGACTGTTGCTCTTCTTCTTCTTCTTCTGCTTCTCCTCCTCCCCCTCCTCCTCCTCCTCCCCTCCCCCTCCTCCTCCTCCTTCTCCTCCTCCTCCTCTTCTTCTTCTTCTTCATTTTCTCCTTCTTCTTCTTTATTGTTGTTGTTGTTGCTGATGTCGTTGTTGTTTTAATATGAATGCTGGAATTCGTTGACTTTATTTCAATGAAAGCAACTAACATTAGTTACTGTTGAAGATTTAAAGCCACGGACATGTAAGAGCACGGGTAGGTGATGAGTGAAGAGAAGTTAACCAACGTGTAGATGGATGGAGTTTAGCAATTTTCCCGTGAACAGAAGCCTATCTTCTCCAGTACTCCATTGAGATAGTGTGAAAGCTATCAGACTCGGGATAAAAGCAGTGGACTCAGTTGTTACACAATTTACGAAAGGAATTCGAGCGCATTTTTTAAACAAGTACCGGAAACTCAAGAGAGCACGTCAGGCATCAGTATCTACAATTCCAACAGGACTCAGAATTGAAGAGCATGACCGCTATTATCTATGTTTATGGAGTTTCACTAGTTGCAGTCCTGAATACTGGTAGCCAAAACTGAAGCAAACAGAAGTAGATATATTTTTAGCACGTTCGCACCAACGGCAAACAAAGACCGAAAAACCAGACGGTGAACTTCTCTAGCGTTATTAGACTCAAAGTCTACAAGCAACAGCATCGACACAACATTTTGTGGTGATGGAGGAGGTGATGGAGACTAGGAGAGGGTGAAATCTTTTGGATGCATGAAGGAAAGAAAAAATGGTAAAATCATGGGTGAGTTCAAACAAAAGGCAAGTAAAATACCGGAAGTTCTTCATGAAGAGTTGTAGAGCGGGGCAATCCCGGATTATTTGATTTAATTCTACCGCAAACATTGGACAAATAAAATATTACACTGTTTGAGGAAATGTGGAAAAATAAGTACGAGGCTCCACTAGATAATAAATAGATTTCTATCTCCACTTGAATTGTATCTCTACAGCAAGGAACCATAACGTTATGGTTAAGGTCATTTAAAGGTCAATGATCCAGAAAATGATTACGTAGGTACTTAAATCCAATGCTTTCATTTGCACAAAGTGTTCGTGAAGATCTATTCGATGAATTATTAAACTTACAAAATGATACGCACCTTTGTTTTGGGATCACCACTCTTTTATTATCTCCCCTTCTGCCCTAGCTCTCCTGTGTGACGCCTTTGTCCGGCATAAGTCATGATAGATCATTATCCACTAAACCTTTTTCATTTTCTCTCCCTGTTTATTTCTGTGTTCTTTTCTGTGGAAGAGCGTAGGCTCGAAACATAAAAGACTTTCTCACTTCCCGTGCGTTAAATTAATACATCGTTTTGTTGATTATATACCTGTCTTCGTCTCTCTCTCTCCATTTTTTTTTTGTAAAGTCTCAATCTATCGACCCCGAAAGGATGACAGGCAAAGTCGACCTCGGCGGAATTTGAACTGAGAACATAAAGACAGACGAAATACTTATTTCTTTACTACCCACAAGGGGCTAAACACAGAGAGGACAAACAAGGACAGACAAACGGATTAAGTCGATTATATCGACCCCAGTGCGAAACTGGTACTTAATTTATCGACCGCGAAATGATGAAAGGCAAAGTCGACCTCGGCAGAATTTGAAATCAGTACGCAACGGCAGACGAAATATGGCTACGCATTTCGCCCGGCGTGCTAACATTTCTGCCAGTTCGCCGCCTTTAGCAATATAATTCAATTTTTTTTCTATTATTCTTTTTATTTGATTTACTTTTCTCATTATTTTCTGGCACAAGTGTTAATACCCCGCGCAAAATGCTTTGCGGCATCTCATCCGACCATACATCCTCAAATGACGTCGAGGTCAACTTTGCCTTTCATCTTTTAGCATTCGATAAAATATATACCAGTTGAGCACTGGGGTCGATTTCATCGACTCATCCTCTACCCGGCGCCAAATTGATGACCCTGTGCCAAAAATGTGAAACTATTTATTTATTACTTTCTTTCTTCGTGCTTTGTCAAGAGAAAATTCAATGTTTTACTGTATTATTTTATTCTCAGTTGTTAACTTAGTAGCTAAATATACTTTCAATAAGTGAAAGGGCAGATTTGAGACTGTTGAACCCGATATTGGAAAATTTACCATCTGGGTGAGGAATACCACAGTATTGTATTATGCTAATTAAATTTTCATTAAATCTATATAATTTATAAATTACATTTATACATTCAGTCATTAAGTATACGATATAATTAATGATTAAAATACGTTATACGATGTTGTTTTGCATTGTGTTGTGTTCCGGTCACTTGTTTATAAATCAATTTGCATTGATGATGCTAATTTTTAATTACTTATGAGTGCAAATATGCAAATATTAATGACTTTCAATTTGCATAATAATTTATCATTAGAGTATTTTACATTAGCTCCAACTCACAGCGTCTTACTTTCAAATCTTGTTGAAGTCAACTTTGCTTCCAAACTTTCGTCGGTCGGGAAATAAGCAACAATCCTGGGCAGGAGATTTCCAGAATCGTTAGGGTGTCGAACGGACTGTTTTGAGTAGGAAATCGTTTCACACAGCTGTTTTGGTGTCGCCTATTTGGCGTCGCTCATTCGACGCTGACTTATTTGACATCATATTTTAATATTTCTCTCGTTATATTCTTTCTCTCTCTCTCTCTCTCTCTCTCCCTTTCTCTCTCGGTTTATATGTGTGAGCATATTTCTCATTGTGGACAGAGAGTGTTGATATCACTTATATTAAATTAACAAGTTGTAATATCTCTCCCTCTCAATGCAGTGAGCTGGCAAAATGCTTAGCGACATTTTCTCCATTTTTACATTCTGAGTTCAAATTTCGCCGCGGTTGATTTTACCTTTCATCTTCTCTTGATCGATAAAATAAATACCAGTTGATCACTGGGATAAATATAATCGACTTACCTGCTCTATCGAAATTGCTGACCTTGTGCCATGGTTAGATACCAATATTTCTCCCCCTCCCCTCCCCCTCACATTTGTTTCGACACCAAGGCAGGAATTACACTTGGGGCGCAAAAGCCTGAAAATATTCCGTTCTTACGATTTCTCTAATTCACCGACGTGGACAAGTAACGTTAATTATTTTCCTCAGAATGTACGAAATTTGGAGTTCACATGGTCTGGACTTGAAATTTGGAAGGAGAGAGCTGGAGCAAATAATGCAAGACATCGAATTTTATAAATACTTGTATTTCATAAATACAACTGCAGATTGGTCACGATGCTTGTAGTCGCATGACAAGCACTTGCTTTCGGCAGCAAGGCAGAAATTGAACTTAGAACGCAAACCTAGGAAAGATAGTTTTAATAATTTCTGCAATTCACTAACCTGGTCTAGTAATAATGAATATATGTTTAAAGTTTTGGCACAAGGCCAGCAATATCGAGGCGAAGAGAGGGTAAATGGTTGCACCGACCCCAGTGCTCATCTGCTAACTTCTTTATCCACTCCGAAAGGTCAAATGACGAAGTAGACCTCAGTGAAATTTGAACTCAGAACGGAAAGATGAACGAAATGATGTTAAGCACTTTGCCCGGCGTGCTAACGATTCTGCCAGATCACCGATTTGTAACAATAGATATTAGTCATGAGAAATGAAGTTGACTTAGTTTGGGTTTGAACTTGGGAGGAGAGGGTTGGAATAAGTAATTGTTTATCTTTTACGTGTTTCAGTCATTGGGACGTGACCATGGAAGGGTAGAGTTTTGAATGATTTAAACGAACAATCCATTTTAGTACTTACTTTTTAAAGACTTGTACTTCTATGTATTTCTTTGCGCCACCATCACCAACACTAATCTCCAGCCGCTTAGTTACGAAGATGTAAACAAGCAAACAACCGTTGTCAAGCAGTAGTAGGCACAAACACAAACACATACGGACATATGTACGCATGTATATTGTTGTTGTTGGCTTCCTTTTGTCTCGAGAGAGAATGGAGCTGCGCATAAATTAATGCAGTCTGGTTTTTACTTTTCATGTCCTCTCCAGTTTTGCGTAGGCCTGAGTAGATGTAAGAAAATCCTGGGTAGCCCAGTTGTCACGATTCCTCTCTCGACCTTGCTGATGTAGTCCAAAGGCGAGCGGAGCATTACGTTTGGCATCAGTTTGGTTGCAGGAGCTGCCGGAAGAGTGTTGAGTTGAAGACTAAACCGCCTACGGGGCTCCACTCCGAATTTTTTCGAAGGTTGGCTCCTTTCCGTAACCCTGGAGAGGGGCCTATACCGGGTACTGTCAGCCAGAGTCAGCTGAGCCCGGGACTCATGTCAGACAGGGTCGTCACTCCCTGAAGTAGTGAAGAAAATCGCTACCCACTACCTAAACGCATGTATATATATATATATGCACAAGTATGTATATGTGTATGTATAATGTATGTTTGTAAATATGCATATCTATACGTAAGGGTCCTATGTTGTCGACTAAAATCTCTCCCAAACCGCTGGTTGGTCAGGGGCTTTAGTAAAAAACTTTGCCTCCAAGGTGCAGCGCAGTTTGACTGAACCCGAAAGCAATAGGTCGCATTCTGTGCTTCTTAATCACACGGCCGTGCTTGCAAGTTATGTCATCTAACGCTAGAAAAAGAAATCTACAATTCTCCTTTCTTGACCCATAAATATTTGAAAGAGGGCGCAAAATACACATTAAGGAGCCCTGTAATATTGCATTACACCAACCAGCTATCATTTTAGTAACAGAAAAGACACTATTCATTTTAAAATCATTCAGTGGATAATATCACTCGTAACAATTTTCAAGATGGCCGTAAAACTATTTCCACTCTTTAAACAACAGTAACTTCCGCGAACATTAAATAATAATTTGACGATAAAGTCATAAGCCTAACCCGTGAAATTAGGCAATCAGTGCATCTTTAAATATCAAATATCATACATATATTTTTATAATGTTTACTGAGACATCAATCGATGGATTTTTGCGCTTTTTGTTGCACGGTTTTTCTTTACTTATTTTTGAATTTTTGTTTTTACTTTTGCGGTATTTTTTTTTTTGTTGCTTATTAGGAAAGTGTTGATAAAAAGTGACGCTTGCTTTTGTTTGATGAATGAAAATTATGAGCAATAAATCAATCAATTAACTTTTGTTACTGACACTTCTTATCGATCTCACAAATATATACTTAATACTACATATATGTATAAACATATAAATACATACATATATATGTATATATATAAATATATATGTATATATATAAATATATATGCGTGCGTGTGTGTATGAGTGTATATATGTGTATATATGTACGTTAGAGGGCGTGTGACTTTGTCTACATACATCTATATATATATGTTCATTATCATATATGTGTATCTATAACAGTACTCAAAAATTCAGTAGATATATACATATACTACGTGATGTTTTCATGGATGAAAATATTCATATATATATATATATATATATATATATATATATATATATATACGCACGCGCATACATCACACACACACGCCAACGCAAAACAACATACGTATGTTCATAGCTAAAAGTACAAACGCAGTCCACTATGCACACATAGAAGTAATCAATAGAACAAATATACATACATTTATGCAAAATTACATGCATACGCAAAAACACACATATATCTATGCTTCTATGAATAAGTGCGTATATATTATCTTAGATATAACATATTGAAAAGTCAATGTGTATGTGTGTGTGTATCTATATATATATATATATATATATATATATATTATATATATATTATATATATATATGGGTAGATAAAACAGAGGTAGATAGGTAGATATATAGAGAGAGGTATATATTTAAGGCACCGCCTTAAAGTATGTTTTGTCGAAAGAATCGACCCCAGTACTTTTTTCAAGCTAGGTACATATTCTATTGGTGTCTTATGCCGAAGACACATGTTAAGGCAACATAGACAAATCAACACTGGTTGTCAAGCGCTGGTTGGGCACAAACACAAGGACACAGTCATTGATACATGTATAAGACGTGTTTCTTCCAGTTTCTCTCAGAACTATTTTAATATTGAATATATTCTGACATCGAGAGATTAATACAAGTCATATTTAACCCCAAAGTGGTGGCAATTAGCGTCCAGATACTTTATACGGCAAACCGCTGCTTGCGTATGTTTCAATTTCTTCCCTAAAGGCCATGACTGTAGCTGCCTTTCTGCCACACATGACATCCTTTAGGATGCCCCCATAAGTAATAGTCAGCATGTGTTAAATCAGGAGGAGGAATGGAGAAAGCAAATTCACCTCTTCGTCCTAGTCCATGTCCTTGCAAACTTTCACCCAGGTCAGCTATTGTGTCTCGGCAGTAGTGTGACAATACACTATCTTGCTGAAAGAAAAATTCATCATAAAGTGCATATATGGCAAGTAAAATGAATGCGTGTAGCATGTATAAGTTCGCTTGACCAGTAACAGTACCTTCAAAGAAAAATTCTTCTATTAAAGTTTATGATGACACTTCACACCAAACATCGAACCCTATTAGATTGACCACTTCGATGCAGGAAAGAATTTTCTGGTACCCAGTAAACATAATTAAGTTAGTTCAGTGTTCTGTTTAGCTTAAATTGTTCCAATTAATCGTTCTCACCAAAGCTTCATCCCTGCCTACAGTGTTTTGGAACCATCCACAAAACTCGTTTCTTTGATCAGGATCGCCATCATTAATTGCATGCATTAATCCTGGGGTGTAAACCTTCCACTTAGTTCTTTTAAGAATGTGATGTATGCTTGTACTGCTTATTCCTCTATTGCGTACACATTACGGGGTAGACTTCTTTGGCGAGCGTGTGAAATGTTTCAAAACAATAACCAAGGCAGCAGCCCTTGTCGCTGTAAGAGGTCTGCCGTATTTTCCCTTCGGCACATCAGAGACGGTACCACGTTTTTCGAACTTACGATTCCGTAAAATTGTCAGGCATGTTGAAGGTTTTATGACAAACTCACGCCTTTCCTGACCTTGAACTTCAAAAACATTATCAAATTTGAAATAACACATTGAAATAGGCTTACGTTTTGAAAACAACAACCGTATCTCTGCCATTTTGTCACAGTTGCTCACAACAGCATCAAAATTTGATTAAACAATTTAAAATTTTAATGTCGAAATAATGCCAATTGATTAATTCATATGTTAACAATTGATCAAATACCACCTAGCTTTTACAGTAACACACCTTACCAATAGTGTTAAGATACTTTTAAGATAAAATATCTTTTAAAAAATCAACTTGGAGAACCGCCACGGAACAATTGACGAACTTGCTGACATGACTGAAGTGTCCTGGAGTCACTGCCGACAAATTTTGAGCGAGGAATTGTGAATGAGAGTTGCAGCAAAATTTAACACAATTTTGCTCACGGAAGATCAAAAGCAGTCACGACTGAATGATTATCATGAACTGAAAGAACAGTTGGAAGATGATCCGGAACTTTTTTTCGAAGATCGCTACTGGTGACGAAAGTTGGTGCTACGACTACGACTCGGAAACGTAGCAGCAATCGAGTCAATGGAAGCATTCAATGTCACCACTCCTCAAAAGGTGAAGTCCAATGTCAAGATGTTGCTGATTTGTTTCATCAGTGTGAAAGAAATTCTCCTCACAGAAGTTATTACCTCTGGTCAAACTGTTAACCAGACATGTTACTTGGCACTTTTGATGCGTTTGCGGGACGCAGTTTAACGAAAACACTCTGACCTGTGGCAACGTGGAAAATGGTGCTTTCATCACGACAATGCACCTGCGCACACCACCTTCAGTGTGAGAGTTTTTAACCAAATATGGAATGACCCTGCTTAAACACCCTCCCTTTTCGCCTGATCTTGCTCCCTGCAACTTTCTTTGTTCTCCCGATTTAAAATGTCCTTAAAGGAAAACGTTTCGCAGATGTGGACGAGGTGAAGAAAAAAAAGACAGAGGCGTTAAAAGGCATCATATCGTAAGAGTTCCAGAACCGCTTCGAACAGCGGAAAACGTGTCTGGACCAAGAACTCGCTTCAATTGGAGAATACTTTGAAAGCAGTAAAAGTATAAACATATAAAACCAAGTGAATAAATAATATCCGCGAAATTCCTGTTCTTTAGGATACCCCCTCATATATATATATATACTATATATATATAATATATATATATATATATTATATATATATATATATATATATATATACATATATATATATATACATATAAACATTATTGGTGAATTGAAGAAATGGAGCTGAACGCAGATTGAACAGAAATCGTTTTATTTCATTCTACACGTGTTTCGAAAGGCACAAATTCCAAAATCCGATTGAAATGGGACCATATTGTGTCTCTCTTCAGGAAGAAAAAAGGAAATCCGTTGGAAAAACAAAAACAGAACAGAGGCAGAGCAAAAAACAAATCGAACTGTGCTCCTAGAGCCCATGGCGAAACTGTTATCAGTGTATGTTGAGGACCGGGGCTGAAGAATTCAACAGGTCAGGCATCGGTCAACATGTGGGTTAGGGTGTATAGATGTTCTTTGTGACGAGAATAAAGTTCTGACTATTTAAAGAATATTGGATGTTTTATAAGGGGCGAGAAAAAATCTACTTAGAGACGTGTGTGTGTGTATACTGTTCTATATATGTGTGTGTTGGCGTAGGGGTAGAAAACATTTTTTGTGTACGTGTGTGCGTTGATCGTTCGGCTGTCAGTGGCTACTGCCGTGATAACCGTTGGGTGGCAGAAAGAAAAAATAAAGAAATTATATATATATATTTTATGTTTTATGGTGTGTGTGTGTGTTCATCTAAGCCTACCTTGACAAGGAAACCCCCGCTGTGAAAAAACAAGCCCCGTTTGTCTACAGGAGTAATTTCCCTTGCAGTGGTTAATTGTAGATATCTTAAAATCTATTTCAGAATTTGTTACCAAGGCTATGGGTGCCGGTCTTATTTATAAACGCTATTTAAAGGCCAGATAAGTGTAACGCCGCCAATGGGGGCATCGAAAAGCCGACTGTAAGAGCCCGTTTACCATCCGGCCTCTGGCAAACAAAATATGGAAGAGTTCGGAGACACAAAGGTTGCACTGTCTTTGCCCCTATCAAATGGGAGGGCCACCGACAAAATTGACCATTCCAGCATATAGCTTAAGTTCGCATCCTTCAGTCGCCATATTAGCTTACTGAGTCCCGTGGTCTGGCGCTTGTTCACGTCCCGAAAGTTGCGTAATGGTTGGAGACACGCAAAGACAATCTTGAGGACGATGCCCCTATATAAGTGAAGGCATCTGAGTCCGTGTAAACCTTGCATTGGTAGACGCCGTCTACCAATGCAAGGTTTACACGGACTCAGATGCCTTCACTTATATAGGGGCATCGTCCTCAAGATTGTCTTTGCGTGTCTCCAACCATTACGCAACTTTTCGGACGTGAACAAGCGCCAGACCACGGGACTCAGTAAGCTAATATGGCGACTGAAGGATGCGAACTTAAGCTATAGGCTGGAATGGTCAATTTTGTCGGTGGCCCTCCCATTTGACAGGGGCAGAAGACAGTGCAACCTTTGTGTCTCCGAACTCTCCATATTTTGTTTGCCAGAGGCCGGATGGTAAACGGGCTCTTACAGTCGGCTTTTCGATGCCCCCATTGGCGGCGTTACACTTATCTGGCCTTTAAATAGAGTTTATAAATAAGACCGGCACCCATAGCCTTGGTAACAAATTCTGAAATAGATTTTAAGATATCTACACATTAACCACTGCAAGGGAAATTACTCCTGTAAGACAAACGGGGCTTGTTTTTTCACAGCGGGGGGTTTCCTTGTCAAGGTAGGCTTAGATGAACACACACACACACACATAAAACATAAAATATATATATATAATTTCTTTATTTTTTTCTTTCTGCCACCCAACGGTTATCACGGCAGTAGCCACTGACAGCCGAACGATCAAACGCCACACGTACACAAAAAATGTTTTCTACCCCTACGCCAACACACACATATATAGAACAGTATACACACACACACGTCTCTAAGTAGATTTTTTCTCGCCCCTTATAAAACATCCAATATTCTTTAAATAGTCAGAACTTTTTCTCGGTCACAAAGAACATCTATACACCCTAACCCACATGTTTGACCGATGCCTGACCTGTTGAATTCTTCAGCCACCGGTCCTCAACATACACTGATAAACAGTTCGCCATGGGCTCTTAGGAGCACAGTTCGATTTGTTTTTTGCTCCTGCCTCTGTTCTGTTTTTGTTTTTCCAACGGATTTCCTTTTTTCTTCCTGAAGAGAAAGACACAATATGGTACCATTATTCAATCGGATTTTGGTAATTTGTGCCTTTCGAAACACGTGTAGAATGAAATAAAACGATTTCTGTTCAATCTGCGTTCAGCTCCATTTCTTCAATTCACCAATAATGTTTTAATTTCAATTATCCGCACCAACGCACGGTTGCAACGCCGATGGGTGTACCTCCAACCGTGCTGTTCACTGCTGTGATTTTTGCTACTAAGGTATCGGTTAAACTTTTGATTAATCTACTACAAGATTATTCACTCTTTCTATTTCACATAATTATATATACATATATATATATTATATAATATAATAATATATTATAGGTGTGTGTGTACATATATATACAGATATATGCATGTATGTACGTTATGTATATATATATATATATATATAATATATATCTATTATATATATACTAGCAGACACACCCGTAGTTTGCACGGTTTAATTTGCTTTGGTGATATTTTTTTCACCAAATAATTGAACTACCGAGAAGGTTAATGAGTAGCACGGCAATCTATTTTTCCGATTAACTTGGAACAGAAAGCCAAATTGAAAACTGGCTATTTTGTAGGTCTTTGCACTCTAAGGAACATAGAATATATAAGTTTGCAAGCGGTGCGAAGTAGAGCTACTGAAGTGTTTTGGGAGTACATTACATATAATGACTAGAAAATATAGTTATATTACATGAAAGCGAAATTTCTCGTCCGAAATTCGTTGTTACAAATTTGTTGTCAGAAAAACGGTGTAAAGAAATTGAAGGAAGTCGTTGAAAGTTCCCCTCTGTGAATTTATTTTATTCAACATTAAATGGAATTATTATTTCGGAGAGAAGTATGATTGGTATGTTTAAAAATGGTAATATAATACCTACTTTAAAATGTAGAGCTAAAGGAATGTATTAGCTACCTGTTTACAGTGTACGACCACTCTGAAACTGACTTCAGTTAACGAAAAATGAAGACATGAAGAGTTTGACTTCAGTTCACGAATACTTCTTTGCATCTTTAGCTCGCAGTGAAAAGTTGTTGCGTTCGAAATATAATAATGGATGGGTAAATAAGCATCCTTAAAGGGAAAAAGGTATCAACAAACAGAAAACTGGGAAGGGAACGTCACCCTTCAAGTAACTCAGAATAAGTAAAGATAAGCTTGCCAAAGTTTAATGCAGTTTAAATATGGAGATTAAGATTGTTTGGTATTGGATATTGATCGCGTACAGTGTACCTAGTCAATTTAATCACCGTCTTAGGCGGACATTTGAAATAAACAAAGAAGCCAAAATCCTTTCACTTTTACGATATTCTCTAACCAAGTAATAATACACAGTTACAACATATAAATAAATAATAAATCAAACAAGAACTAAAATATTTTCTAATGCCAATATGCGATCAAATAGATTAAAAATGTATAGAAGACCCTACATACAAAAAGACTATGTACATACAACGGATTGTAAACCACCGTTTTTCCCAATTTATCCATTTACGCGGGAGCTCAGGGCAAAATGTTATAATTCATAAGTAATGTGTGTGGTACATATGTAATGTGTGTGTAAAGTTTAGTGAAAATCGGTTGAGAATTGTGGAAATGTATGCGTTATTGTGGAAAAATTA
>NC_043001.1:84819997-84844997 GCF_006345805.1 Octopus sinensis | reverse complement strand
GACCAATGAAAATCATATGTAGATACGTAAATATGTTTGTGTATACGTATATATATATATATATATATGGAAAAAAGTCAAGATGGAAAATGCTAATATAATCTTATAAAAAAAATTTCAGTACCAGTTTCAGTCATTGAGACATTTTTAACTGTAAGTATGGAAGACAATTAAATTTTTGAAAAATTGAAAGAAAAGTTTTTTAAAAGGGATATTTGCTCAGTGTTCAAATACAAGTGGCATTTTCCTTGTTTCTGCCTGTCCCTGTCTCTCTTGTTTACTATTGTGGGTTCGAGGTCGTTGTGAATTCTTGGTAGAGAAGAAGAAGAAGAAGCATGTGGGAGTGCCATGACAGTAATATGTTAAATGGTCAACTGCCCGCTGTGGATGGTAGTAAAATGGTTAAGTGTGTATATATATATATATATATATATGTATGTATGTATGTATGTATATGTATATATATATATATATATTTTTAAATTTTTATTTATTTATTTAGTTTCAGCTCACAAGCTGTGGCCATGCTGAGGCACCGCCATTTGGTGTTGCTACATGATTTTACTTCACGAATGCTTTTTAGCAATTTCCATCTGGTACATGAGAGAGTTCGATGCAGCTGCCCTCATCTGCACCTCCTGCCGTGAAGTTGGTTCATCTGAGACACCTGACAACAAGAGATCCAGTTTCATTTTAAAGACATCTGCATCCACCCCATGCAGGTCTCGTAGGTTCTTCGGGAGGATATTGAAGAGCTGTGGGCCTCGGAAGCCCAGGCTATCACAGTATCTTGTCCTACATCTTGGTGGCAAATTGGCATCTAGTATATACACACATACGTACTAGATCAGACCACCTGTGACCCGTTGGATCCCCGGGAAAGTTCGAGTTTCCCAGCAACAGAGTTTTGTTCCGTTTTTTTTCTTTTCCAGGTTATTTCGTATGCTTTCAACGAATGTGACATCGAAATCACGTGTGAACCGCTCCTTTCACCGGAAAAGGAAAGATTTCGCTGCTATTTCTTGCACGCCATGCTACCACGTAAAAGTTATTTCGCCTCCTTTATCGCAAATAACTGTTACATAGTAGCAGGACGTGCTAGAAATAGCAGCCAAATCTTTGAAGGTGAGATACGTTGAATGCACTCGACAAAAACCTATGGAAAGAAATTATTTGAGAACGAGGTTACGAACGGGTCTTTTACGAAATATTTACCGCATCTTCAGTCATTTTCACTTTAAAAATATTTTTAAAATATGCCAAAATGACTTTTATAATGGTATTCACTTGAAAATAATTTTTAGAAATATATAAATATTGTCTGTCTAAAGAAAGCTAGAATATAAAAACTTACTGTACAGAGAACTTACTTATTTATAGGTCTCTTTGCCGACCCTCTAAGTTACAGGTACGTAAAACATACCAACGTCGGTCGTTAAGCGACTAACGAGACAAACACACAGGTACTCACATACACGCTTCTTTTAGTTTCCGTCTACCAAATACACTCACAAGGATTTGGTCGGCCCGAGGCTTTAGTATAAAACACTTGCCCAAGGTGCCACGCAGTGTGACTGAACATGGAACCATGGATTTGGGAAGCGAGCTTCTTATCATAGACCCACTCCTGCGCCGATATTTATAAATATATATGAATGCGTTGCTTCAGCATGGCCGCAGTCAAATGACCGAAACAAATACAAGAATAAAAGAATGTATAAATGAATTAATATACATGCATGCATAGATACATACATATATTTGTGTGTATATGTGTGTGTGCGAGAGAAACAGAGAGAAACAGAGAGATCCATATATCAGTGGGTCTACTAACAAGTCCCCACATAACAGCTTGGACATGTGTTTTCTACCATAGACCCTGGGCGAACAAAGCCTTGTGAGTGGGTTTGGTAGATGGAAACTGAAAGAATCCGTTGATTATATATATGCATACATACATACTTACATATATATATATATGTAAGTATGTATGCATATATATAAACAACGTGATTCTTTCAGTTTCCATCTACCAAACTGAAAGAATCCCGTTGTTTATATATATATATATATATATATATATATATATATATATATATTATATATATATATATATATATATATATATATAATATATATTATGTAAGTATGTATGTATGCATATATTTAAACAACGTGATTCTTTCAGTTTCCATCTACCAAACCCACTCACATATATATATATATATATGTGTGTGTATATATATATATATATATATATATATATATATATATATATATATATATATATACGAGTGGTTTGAGTATCCAGAAGATACAAAAGATAGGTAAGGCTATGTAAGTGCTACGGAAGGGCCGCTATTAGACTCCCTGTTTGATAATAGTGTGAGTGAGGAATATAACTCGGGTCGTGTGTGAGCATGTATAGGTTAAATAAAATGAGACAACAAGGCAGGGCAGTGTAGAAATTCTAGAACATTTTATAAAGAGAACAGTAGTCTTACAGCTGTGTAATGGATATAAAATATATCCTATCATCAGAGACAATATGGGAGAGTTAAATAGAAGGTAATATCAGAGTTCAGTATAAGAAGTTTAGTTGGAAAGGGAAAGATATATTTTGGAAAGGGAGTAATATATTTCCTACATGCTTCTCTTTCTAAAACAACTTCTTATATTAAACTGTTACTATTTGCTTCTATTTAACTCTCTCATATCGTTTCTAATGATGGGATATATTTTATATCCCTGAAACAGCTGTAAGACTACACGTCTCTTTATAAAATGTCCTAGAAATTTCACACTAACTTGACTCTGTTTCATTTTATTTAACCTATACATAAATGTTTGTTTGTTTGTATGTTTGCATGTATGTATATATATGTATGTATGTATGTATATATGTGTGGGTGTTTTTGCGTGTGTCTTTGTGTCTGTTTGATAACTGGTGTTGGTGTATTTACATCCACTAAATAGCGGTTCCGCAAAAGTGACCGATAGAATAAGTGCTAGGCTTAACAAGTAAGCACTGGAGTCGATTTGTTCCACTAGAAAAAACATTTCACGTAAAAGAATAAAATAATGAAAGAATAGTACTGCAAATCCTCCAAACTCAAACCTTGTTCACTTATAAATGTATGTCCCTATTAAGAAGCTACCGATCCAAATTTCAAACCGGTTGCCAAGGATGCTAAATTTTATGCCCAAACCTCCCTCAAATAACACCCATACTTTAATGAAACGCCCAATCGTCAGGAGGCTATACTAGTATATTGATGGATCATTGATTATTTTTAAGCAATTATTTATATCTAGCGTTATTTTATATGACTTTAAATGACACAAAACGACTCCGTAATATAAACAATAGCATCAATGACTAAAATGAATGTATTTAGTTGTCTTCATTGTCTTGTTAACATTATAGTTGCATCGTTTTTGAAATCGTTGATTTTATTTCTAATAATTTTATTGTTGATGTAGAAAACAGACACATCATTTTACAACTTAATGGCTTCAAATTATCTCCTTATCACTTTTGCTAACATTATAAACAGAAGGAAAAGAGTGACTACACAATACAGTTATTTAATTGGTGGCATATTCTGTTTATTGTTGTTGTCATTTAGTATAGTGTTCTGTTTGATTTTCACTATGACTATTTGGTCGAACGTCTGTATCCAATATAATAATAAACAATATCTTTTTACACTACATTACTCTCATAAAGTGAAGCATCGCAGGTGGTGTCTTGGAAAGGTATTTAATTGCATATACATACATACATATATATATATATATATATATATATATATATATACTGACATACATACACACATTTTATTTTTCCTGTCACTCCTTTCTCTCGAAGAGCGTACGCTTGAAGCGTCAAACTCTTTTCTATTCCTCCTGAGCATCAAACTATTACACCTCTTTGTCGTTCCCTCGCCTGTCTTCGTTAATGTATGTATGTATGTATCATGTATGCATGTACGTATGCATATGTGTATATGTATGTATATTTGCAGATATGTATGTATGTATGGATGCGTGGAGGCGCGTGGCTTAGTGGTTAAGGTTATCGTAAGGTTGTGGTTTCGATTCCTGGACCGGGCGATGCGTTGTATTCTTGAGCAAAACACTTCATTTCACATTGCTCCAGTCCACTCATCTGGCAAAAATGAGTAATCCTGCGACGGACAGGCGTACCGTCCAGGTGGGAAATTTCTACGCCACTGAAACCGAGAAACCGGCCCTTATGAGTATGGCATGGCTCGAGAAGGAACAATTATATCTATTATAAGTATGGATGCAAAATTAAATCTATGAACGTATCTGTGACAGGTCAGTTGTGAGATCTCTACTGGTAAAAAGGAATCTTGTACAACCAGCTGCATGGTCGACTTGTCAGTAATAAAACGGGTTCCACCACCAAGTCAGTCTGCTGAGGACGGTCATATGAAAACCAATAGAACTAAAATTAAGAAAAGTGAAAAGTATTGATGAACCCAGTGTAGGTTCAAAGACTATCTGTCAATAGCACGGACCCTCAGTAATTCTGGATTGATATCCGGAGTGTTGGAAAAACTTCGGGAGTAAGGCAACCCCCCAGGTTTTGTCCCTCTTATACAAAACCAGACACGCAGGAAAAGGCATTGGACATTTTGGGTGCCTTTTGTTTACGCTTGAGATCATGTTACTACTACTTTCCTAAACTTGAGATCCATATTTGCAGTTTAGATCTTGATCCAGATAATGTCAGTAGGATAAAGAGTTCTATGAGGGGTCCTGCAAGCCCTATGTGTCCTAAGATTTTACACATGTAAATCTAAAATTTTGCATGAGCAGTGGCAGTGATTACGCTTGATGTATACGATATATATATCTATATACATATATATATGTGGTGTGTGTGTGTATGTATGTATATATATATATATATATATATATATGTAAATAAAACTTACTTGGAAGAAGAAGAAAACGACGCGTGCGTTCAATCATATAATAACAATTTAATAAATAAAACATATGCATACATATATGTACATACCTAGATCTATATGTATATATACATGCATATATGAGTACAGTACACCACAAATAAGAAAATAAACGTAGAACACAACGAGAAACGAAAACATAAGACCAAACAAGGAAACTATTTTTAACAACGAAAAAACAGAGTACAAGGAAAACAATACAAGGAACATTCCCCTTCTTCAGCTGCCCCTGTTTCGACTCGCGAAATACGCATCGAGTTTATATACATATGTATATTTATATATATAAAGCCTCATCGTGTTTATCTGCATCACTATTTCCATATCAGCTCACCTGGATAGTCATTCTTTACTTATATGTATGTATGTATGTATGTATGTATGTATGTATGTATGTATGTATGTTGTATGTATGTATGTATGTATGTATGTGTGTATGTATGTATGTATATATATATATATGTATGTATGTACGCATACATGTATGTACGTATGTGCAGGGGTATATATGTATGTGCGTGGCTGTCTATGTGTGGGTATATTATAAGTAAGATTGTTCTGTTTATCAAGTTAGCCTTGATATTAACTCTCACGCGACTCTGCATCTTTCTTTCTTTCTCTCCCATTCCCTTTTTCGTCTTTTTTCCCTCACTTAACTTGTCTCTTCCTCTCTCTCTCATTCTTCATTCTCTCTCTCCCTTTCACCATTCTTCATGGTCTCCTCGCACCATTCCCCTTCTTCTCTCTCTTCCTCTTGCTCCTCCTCCCCCATTCCCGTCGTCCATCTGCGACGATACTTCCGTCGTAACTGCTATCCTGTCTTTTCTCGCCCGCCTTCTAAGGCTACTGGTCGACATTCTTTCTCTCTCGTCGTCCACTATAATCCAGCGTTTGCAATACTTTTTTCGTCTGGCGTAAACAGCCCTTCTTATCTTGTTCTCCTTGTCCTGTCTCTCACTGTTATATATTTATTTTTCCACTGTTTATATATATTTTTTTACTGTTTATGTGTTTGTACTGTCGTTACCGTCTTGCTTTTTTTACCATTTTTTACCCCTCTGCGAAAAGATCTCAGAATTTTAATTGATTTGCTTTTCGCAGGAAGGAAGTTTCTTCGAAGTATACGTCTCGCTTTTATCCTTCGAAACGTAGAGTAGATGAAACCTTAGCGACTGAAGAAGGGGATTTTTCGTTGTGCTTATTGTCCTGTATCTCTCCTTTTTTTGCCTGTCCTGTTCCTTGGTTTGTGTCTATGTTTTTCGTCTCTCTATGTGTTCGACGTCTTTTTGGTGTCCTGTACACATATATGCGTGTATATGTACATGTAGAGGTAGGTACGTACATATATGTTTATATATATGCATTTGTTCTATTTTATTAACATTTATATATATATATATATATATATATATAAGTATATAGAGAGTTTTTATATACATACTTGCACATATATATAAATGTATATATATATATATATATATATATATATATATATATATATATATATATATATATATATATATATATATATATATATATTTAGCCATACATAAGTATGTATACACAGAATGAGTCATACGTACATACTTCTATACATACATGTGTGTGTGTGTCTGTGTCACTGAGTGCATTTTCTTCTTCTGCTCCACCTTCTACTTCTTAACTTTATCACTAATGCTTTTTAGTATAACACCTACGCAAATTCTATAAACAAACCTTTCAATAGAAACACTCTCATGACTTGAACAGCAACTGCTAGCCGCCACTAACCATTCAAAATACGACAATGAAGGCTCTCCCAAATCCCCCCTTCTCCTCATCATCCTTCTTCTTCTTCTTCTTCTTCTTCTTCTTCTTCTTCTTCTACTTCTTCTTCTTCCCTACCAAGAATTCACAACGCCCTCGAACCCACAAGTGTAAACAAGAGAGACAGAGAAAGGCAGAAACAAGGAAAATGCCACTTATATTTGAACACTATACAAATATTCTTTTTAAAAAACTTTTCTTTTAATTTTTCTAAATTTAATTATTTAATCGTTACAGTTGAAAAGGTCTCAAAATGACCGAAACCGGCACTGAAATGTTCTTTATAAAATAATTTTAGCATTTTCTATCTTGACTTGTTTTTTCATATATATCAACTCGTGTGTTCCTTTTCACCCTTATACATATATATATATATATATATATAAAATATTATTGGTGAATTGAAGAAATGGAGCTGAACGAAGATTGAACAGAAATATATATATATATATATATATATAATATATATATATATATATATATATATATATATATATATTTATGCATATGTATATATTTGTCTCTATACATACGTAGACTAAGGCCCACCTTGTCATATGTATTTCACTTTACATTTTTTAGTTCTATTTCTCACGTAGGGTAATATGCTGGGATAATGCCTTGGAAAGGAGAAGCCACCACATAAATTATGTTATTTTGGTGTCATAGTTTCTCTCAAATTCTAATGATTCGGAAATAAATTACAGTTAGCAATATCGTATCAGAACTCTTAACTCAAGTGATGAGCGTTAGCTTCCAAAACAAAATCCTTCTTCAATGCCGCCGAGGTCGACTAAACGTTTCATACTCGGCAAAATAGGTACCCGTCACAATCAAACATTAGAGTCGATGTGTTCGATTATCCCGCTCCTTTAAAATTGCTGGACTTCATCTAAAATTTGAGACAATTATTGCTACCGCGAGCTGGTAGAATCTTAACATACCAGACAATGTGCTTATTGGCATTTCTTCCAGCTTTACAGTTCGTTTTTGGATTTGGTTTGTAAGATTCTTTATATGAGTTCGTGTGTTGAAGCATATTCTATTGTGTCTGGGGAGAGTCATTTTCTTTTTGTGACTTATAATGTGACACACTCACCGGTGAAATTTTAACTTATTTCTTATTTTTATTTTTCTAAAATTTTCGCTGCGCCTTGCAACCTTTTTCAATAGCAAGGGGCAAAGAAAATTTTAGGAAAATAAAAATAAGAAATAAGTGGAAAGTTCACCGGCCAGTGTGTCACATTATAAGGCACAAAAAGAAAATGACTCACCCCAGACACAACAGAATTCCAGCTTTACAATTTGAGTTAAAACTCCGCCGAGGTCAACTTTGCTTCTCATCCTTTCGGGATCAATAATTACTGCTGGTCTTAAGCCAAAATTTGAGAGCATTATGGCTATTTTAATTCAGGCAGCGGCATTTCATCCGGCTTCTTACATTCCCAGTTCAAATGCTACCGTGATCAACCTTGCCTTTCATTGTTTCGGCTGGATAAAATGTGTACCAATTGAAAACTGGAGTCTATGTAATCGACTTAACCCTCCCCTCAAAATTGATTAGAAGCAATCAACCAAGATTAGAGGGAATTACTATTTTAATTTCTATATTGATACGCTTAATACAATGGTCAACACGAACAAGGCTACAATAAAGCTGACCATTTCAAATCTGTTGTGCCTTCTACATCAATTAGATCCATCATCATCTTTACAGTTTCCTTTTGACTAAATCCTTCTCTGAAATAATTTTGGTGTCTTTCTGTATGTTAGAAATCGTTATTATTTATATTGTAAAGGTGCCGAGACAATAAAGCGCCAAGCGAAATATTTTTAACGATCCACTTTCATCTGTGTAGACTCCAAGTTCAGATTTCACAAGGGACGACTTTGCTATTCAATATTCTGTTGTTCATATGGACATATACTAACACACGCACGCACACACACACACAAACACACACACGCACATACACACACCCATATATATATATATATATATATATACATTGGTTTAAATATACATGCATATGTATATGTATATTTTGGAATGTGAGTGTTTACATGTATACATTCACACACTTATTTGCGTATATATGTATAACGTGTAAATATATATATATATATGTGTGTGTGTGTGTGCGTATATATATATATATATATATGTATGTATATATGTATATATATATATATATATATATTATATATATATATATATACATATATATATATATAACATATATATACATACATATATATACATACATATATATATATATATATATATATATATATATATATATATATATATATATATATATATATATATACATAAACCCTTGGGTATTAATAATTTGGGTAGTATACCAACAGTATATTGGATAAGCATTATCCCTTAGTGGGTTGGATCAACAACCCCTAACTTAGTTGGTATGTACGTATATATATATATATAATTACATATATTACATATGTGTGTGTGTTTGTGTATGTGTGAATGTTTATTTGTGTGTTTGTATGTAAATATTTATACCTGAATCATTCTCCTCTTTGGTTATTTCTATCTGTACAGCTGTCTTTCACATTATACGTATGTAGGTGCGACCGTACACGCGCACACTTACAGATATTCGCGCAACACGCAAATACACGTAGACACACATACACAAACACACCTACACACATGTAAGCACATATGCATTACTGTATGTTCCTATCCAAACACATACATTCATAGAAACAATACATTATAGTTTCGATGCGCCATACAGGTCAATAGAGTTCAATTTCAAAGTAAAACGTGAAGCAATATTATCTTCGCTTAATCTGTAAATAATAAGACAATTGTCTCGGCTGAAGATCTAAAGCATTGACTTAACAACAGATCGAACAGAGAGATAATTATGGCGCACTACTAAAAGCATAGAAAGTACTTTGCTCCCACAAATCATCGATTTTCCCGTTAGCTAGACAGTATTGAGATAAAGGTTCAATACCCGATTTTGTTAATACAGTTAATGTTCTAGGTATTGTCATTATTATTATCATTCTCGCTGTCTCTATTGCTGTAGTGTTCTTGGGTTATTTCACTGCGGTTGATGTAAGGAGAAATTTCTGATACCATGTAATGCTTTGATTAATTTCATGGTTACAGGCAACGAGATGACAGAACCGTTAGTACACCGGATAAAATGCTTAGAGCATTTCGCAGAACTTCACGATCTCAGTTCAAATTCCATCGAGGTCGACTTTGCTTTTCATCCTTTCGAGGCGAATAAAATAAGCACTAGCTGAGTACTGAAGTTAATGTAATCGACTTGCCCTCTCACCTGGATTATTTTGGTACGAGAAGGCGACGAGTACAAATTTTGCCGTGTTCGACTTTGTTTTCCATACTCTTATTGAGTTCGATGAAATAAGTAACATTTGAGCACTGGGGTCGATATAATTGATTAGCAATCTCCTCAAAAATTTCAGACATTATTGATGAAAATTCTTAGCAGCAGTTATTCTGGTTGTTCAAATGCCATGAAGGTTTAGTTTGCCTTTCACCACTTCGGGATAGATAAAAAAAATACCAGTTGATCATGGGTGATGATATAATCGATTAATCTTGACCCATAATATTAATTGCCTTGTGCCAAAAATTAGAAAGAATTATTATTATCATTAAGGTGACGAGCTGGTAGAATCTTTAGCACACCGGACAGAATTCTTAGCAGAATTTCGTCAGTCTTTACATTTTGAGTTTAATCTCTGCCGAGGTCAGCTTGGCCTTTCCTCCTTTTAGGATCATTAAAATAAGTTCCAGTTGAGTACTGGTGTCGACGTGACCGACAACCCTCTCCCAAAAATTTTAGACCTCTTGACTATGAGAGAAACGGTTATTTTTCTCTTTATTGCTGCTTTTGCATGTGCTATTTTGCATTTATTTATATGTAAACATTCATGTATATATGAGAAGAATCTCGGTTATAATTGTAATGCCGCCGAAGTGACTTTGCATTTCTTTCTTTCGACTCGATAATATAGATACCAGTTGTGTACTGGTATCGATATAATTTGGCTAATAATTGATTTAGAGTGGAACAGCCCTGGAATGTGTCGTTCCTCTACACCCACCTCTATACAGGCTTATAGAGCAAGCCCGAAGCTGCTGCTTTCATAAAAGTATCACTCGTGGCAAGCCGCTCCTTTTCCTCTCCTTCTTTAACTATGCAAAGCCGCCATCTAACTCCCAGACTCGAGGTCGTCTTTATCAATAGCTATTTATTCAAACTCTACTACCATTACTCACGACTTGCTTCTCCAATACAATTAACAACTCTTACTATAACCATTAACTCTAACACTACAATCCATAATACAACATTAGTAATAGCAGCAACCACACGTAGGAACGAACCTACAACTCTTATAGTCACTACACAACCACTAATTCAAACATACATTCTAACAGCAATAAACCAACCAACCAACCAACAGACAGACATCAGGTCACAATCGCAAAGGTCCCTTGATAGATAAACATCAGACATTATGAATGATTGGACAAATAAAGGAGAAAATGTCAGGGTTTAGAGTAAAGGCTGTTTGGTCTGCCTACTTGTCTGAATTACTGGTTATTTAGCAGACTGGACGATGTAGACGTGTTAAAAGAAAGAGGATAATTGCAGCCTTGTTGGCTCTTAGTTCCAATATTCGTTTGCAAATTACAGCTTTCTGATCGTAGCTAATATGTTTTCTTGCTTATAGGCCTCTGACATTTGGCGCCTTACTTTTTTTTTTATCATTATTATGTTGCTCCGATTTGTGATTAATTCTCTTTCGATATCAAAGTTACTCGGAGCCAAACATATATATTGCTCTCATTAACTGTCCCTGATTCCCTTTCTCTGTCGCGGTCTATCGCATTCTGCCATCCAGTGTCTCTCTCTTTCATTCACTACTTGCGTGTGTGTGTGTGTGTGTGTGAGTGTATGTGTGTGTGTGGGTGTGTATGTGTGCACGCACGCGCGTGCTTTGTGTGTGTGTGTGCAAGCGTCTATATATGTATATTTCATATATATATATGTATATGTATATATGTATATATGCATATGTATATATATATATATATATATATATATATATATATATATATATATTTCATATATATATATATATATATATATTATATATATATTATATATATATATATATAAATATTTCATAAATATATATATTTCATAACAGTCTGTGAGAACGTATATTTGTATATATGTGTGCGCGTGTGTGCGTGTGTGCATATATATATATATGTGTATGTATGTATGTACATACATATATATATATATGTGTGTGTATGTATGTATGTATACATACATATATATATATATATATATATATATATATATATATATATATACGTACATACACATACATGTATATATATATAAAGAGCGGGGAGAGGGGGTGGGAGGGGGAGAGAGAGGGCTGTTCTCTTTATCACGTTGATCTGACTAAATATGGTGTGCGTGTATGCGCGCACGTGTGTTCTGTATGTCCAATCCATGGTGAGTGTGAGTGTGCACGCATTTGCACAGGTAATATATTAGACTTCTTTTTTAATTAGGAATTAACGTTTCTCCAATAAAAGTTCAAACTGTGATTAATATACATTTAGTTCTATGTGTCGAAAGGTGTTGATTTACATCGTCGAGGCTAACTAATATAGATGTCATTGTATGTTCAGATCATATTTTAATGTTCAATAATAATGTTTGTAAACATCATTGTGGACAGTAGCAACAGAGGGTTTTAATTAATTTGTTTGACATCTATTTGAAAAAATGGTTTGCAAAATCTGACTCCGTTATTCTGACTGGTAATTTTCCAGTTTTCGCATTTGTGTTTAGAGTTCGTCAATATGCTTAATTAATTTTAAACGAACATTTTCTTTTGATAAACGATATTAAGCAATATTAATTGGAAGATTTGTGATTTTCGATGTCACTCGATAGCTTGCCACCTTTGATTACAGTGGAGTGAATGTTTGTGGGAATGAGCAAACGGACTATGTATTGAGATTCAGTCTCAAGACCGTGATCCCAGCTGCACAGAGGGCTGAGACACAGGAAACAGAATAAGGGGGTGGCATGTTTGATATGTTTGGACTTCGAAGAACAGTTACGGTAACAATTGGCTCGGGAGATTTATAGAAAGCGGTGGTGATGATAATTTGGTTCGATGAAGTCGATTTAGAAATGTATATCCAGAAAAGTAAAGGTGGAATAGGAGACGACAAAGGAAAAATGAAAATAAGGGCGAATGATCTTAGCAAACGAGTTAATTTTGCATAATTTGAAGTGAGAGGTACAAATTCCTTAAAAAGCGTGTTATTTTAGCTTCACCGCCATATACCTCTTTTACCCCACATCTTCTCTTATCGCTCTACCTCAAGAAATGTCGGGCCTAATTGTTGAATATTTTCATACATTTTCTAAGTGAGGGGAGATAAATTAGTAGTTTGTATGTAAGTATAATGTAAGTAAATTTGTACACTGCTTAGTAGGTCTCTATCAATTGCACGTTGATTTAAAATCACCAAAAGATATCTCTCATTTCAAATTATCAAAAAGGAACCACTCTGCTGTGTACTGTCAAATAATTGATTATTACCTTAGTACATGCTATTATGGAGGCTAAAAATAAGACCTTGTATCCGAGTGTATGCATTGTTTATATTGTTATATGCTGCTCGTCTCTCAGGTGATGTACAGAAAATTGTAAACTTTCCCTGGTGAAGTTTCTGGTTAAAAAAGGTAACGATTTCCATCGACCCCAATTTTTACACTCTCATTTTGTTTTTTTCCCATAAAAATCGAAAACTCCGTAGGGGAAATCCTTTTACAGAGATACTATCAGTGTATGTGTACTAAAAGACATAAGGATAATTTACATTTTTAACATTGATTAGATGGTCATTTGATATATTACTTTATTTGGTCAGACTGAATTTGGTTGGTTTAGGTTCGTATTTTCCTCCTTATGCAACTAAATCCATTTTAGAATTTTTGATGAAACCATTAATTTAATCACATACGTTATATTGATTACTAAATCTACATTCCAGATGTTATATTGCTGATTACCCGAAGTGAGGGATATACGTACATTGTGGGCAAAGTGATCATTTTAAGCACAAGGTCGAACAGCAACTGGGTACCCTGTCCTTTAACCTTCTAGAACTTCCACACTTATTTTCCCGCGTTTTTATATTCACTTCCATATTTTGGCAGGCAAAATCATGGAAGTTTTCTATTCATCGTACGACTCCCTGGCAATTAGGCCGATGTCACCTAACATGATCTGGCCTATATCTCAGACCACAACAATACGGTTTAAGTCCTAAATTCAGCTGTACAGTTAAAATTACCAAGAAAATAGCAGTGAAATGCAGGGTTAATTGACAATTTTACCGCGTCTACAGATATAAAAATTACACAAACGAAGTCGTTTTCTTACCTCGCTCCTCCAATAATAAGGAGGAAAGGCAGTGAAAATGACCCTTGAAAAGCCCTCTCTGCCTTTTGAGGAAGAGATATCTAGGTATACTAAAACATATCCCAATCTATACAACAGAGCGTGTGAGTTTTTCTCACGTTATGAATAATTATAAAATAGTAGTCTCACAGTGGAAAGTGTTCTTTCTCTGATGGAATTCTATCAAGACAAGAAACAGAACATATCAATCCCATCTTTTCTGTACATCTTGAAATAAAAAAAAGAACGCGAAGTCAGCAAATGATGAATTTAAAAACGGATGTTTAATCTAACATTACATAATGTAATATGTACATTCATGAATATACAGTATATATATATATATATATATAATATATATATATATATATATAGGTAAACAGTAAAATTAAATACAGACATGGACAAGAACATGAAACACCACAGAGACGACACAAGAACCACAGGACGGGACATTCGAAGCCCTCAGTCATCAGTCAAGAACCAGATCATCTTAGCAATTTCGGCTGATTAATCTTGAATATATATATATATATATATATATATATACATATATACGTATATGTATGTATGTACACAAATATATATATTTACATATAAGTATCTATGTATGTATATGTATGTACACATATATACATATGTTTATATATACATATATATATATATATATGGTTAGAATTTACAAATATGTATACAAGCATACATGCATACATATAGGGAGCAAGAGAGATAAAAAATAGGAGGAGTACATTATACACACACACACGGAAATACAAAATGTGTAATCGACTGACGTAGATTAGGCTTTGTCAGGTTTCATTTGTATATTCCAAAGAAATTTATGTCATGCACACACACACATTCACATACACACACATAGATATATATTTATATACACGCCAGAAACTCACACGAACTCTCATATATATATATATATATATATATATATATATATATTATATATATATATATATATATATATACATCTAATATATATACATATGTGTGTTTGTGTGTGGTTGTGTATGTGTGTTTGTGTATGCGTGCGTTTGTGTGTGTGTGTGTGTGTGCGTGTGTGTGTGTATTTGTGTGTGTGTGTGTGTGTGTGCGTGCATATTATTGCGCATTGAGCCTCTATATCCAATCAGTATCTAAATCCGAAAACACCCTGAAGGAAACGTAGTTTAGAAAATATAAATTCTAAAGAAAGTTACTGTTAATAGCGTTGCAATGAAATTCTTAACCGACAGGAAATCTCACTCGAGGTGGAGAGAGGGGTAAATTCTAGGATTACGAGAGTGGGTGGAGGAATTGTGCAATGCCCATATGGCACTGAAAATGTTATGATTATGAGTACAGTTTTTGCATGATTCATTTTTTTTAAGTTTTGATTTGAGGAATCCTAACGTTAAATAGATATGAAGCTGTTAATGTTAAGCAAGAAGTATGCTGTGTACAAGAGTGGTACCGAAAAGTTTTTACATCACGGTGCAATACACGGCATGCTCATACGCTTAACAAAACACAATGAAGTGCATAGTATATAATTTAAATATTACACTTATACAATATATATGAACAATATCGAGGTATGCGTTTTGCCAGTTCGTGTGAAGGCTGCGATTTATAGGCGAGAGAGACCATATCCTCGTCAGTTATCATAATGTTAAGACCTGGAAATCAGAGAAAAACGAAATAACTGACAGCACGTCCCGTTGCAGGAGTGGTAGACTGTAGATTTTAATGTTTCGTCCTTTTTGAGACTTGTCAATACTGTGTACCTGAAACGAGACCTGGCGCAAGCTAAATCCCTGTCTATGACTATTTGCAAAATGCTGTGAGAACCATGTGCTGGTAGTTATAGACCGCGATGTAGCTTCGTGTGGCCACGTTTCGTGTACGCAATATTGACAAGTCACAAAAATAACGAAACATTAATGCCTACCGTTCTTGTAACGGGGCCTGATATATGCTATCTTGCATCTTGTTTTAACACTAGGCGAATATGAGAAAATACTCTCTTACGCCTATAAATCGCAGCCTACCCACAAACTGGCAAAACACACACCTTATGTTTGTGTGTTCGACGATGTTGTTTATATCTCTTTGGCTGCTTATCGTTCATATATGAATGTAATTCATATATCAGATATGTAATGCATATATAATTCAGAAACACCCTAGAGACTCCGAAACTCAATAAAATAGAACCTTTTTTTTTTAATGTCTTCTCTTCTTGCGGACTGGTACCAAATGATCCCCGACCAGTTACTGGTTCACGGCCCGATGGCTTTGGCACTTCTCCTGTACAGGATATTTTTCTCTTGTCTTATGTAAGGACGATTCGACTTTCGGAATGTTAAACAAGTAAAAGTGGAAATAGAGGTAAAAATTTAAGGGTCCCTCGTCGAGAAACTAACCACTTAATTATATTAACACACACACAACCAAACACAGGCATGCACACAATCAAACACACATGTACACACACACACAACGTTAGAGTATATTCAAATTCTTTATTCCTATTAATGGCATTGATATTCGGGGGCCAAGGGGCCAGTAGAAATGATTGTTTAAAATATACAGCATTATAATTTCCCGTGTTCCTTATGTTATTAATACTCTGGGACAAACTGCCTGTATGTTAAGTAGACGAGGAATTATAATACCTTGTTCTAAAGTTTTGATGAGTTTTACAATCGTGCGGCATGGTTAGCAATTAGACAAATTCGATAGTATGTGCTTTTTAACAATGCTGTCAATTTGAATATCATTATTCTTACCAAAGATTTTATTAACTCATATTATGAAAATTATTACAAATAATCTGTTGTAACAAAGCTGAATATATGGAAAAATCTATATTTTTTCCGTATTGTTAACTGTGTTTGTATTAGTGTTCTACATAAATATCCATACGTGATTAAGGTCTTACAGCTATTAGAATTTTTAAACAATGCATATTATTTAGTATTATGTTAGTATGGTTTATGATAAACTAACTGAGAACTCAAACAGAATTGAGATTTCTTATAGAGAATGATTTGTCACAAGATACTTGTTTCAAACAATAATATGGCGAAGACAGGCTGATGGGAATTTCTGTCCATTTAGTTGGAACGTAAAAGGAAAATAAAATTCACGGAAATAGTTTGTTTTGAATATAGATGCTACATAGATAGAAGAAAGACGAATAGCTGAACAAATGTTTACTGAAACAATATATATACATAGCCTTGAAGGTGACACTGTGTGTTTATACTGTTCACACATTTTGAAGTTTACAAATATTTCCCTTGAAATATAGAAAACTTCTGAACAATAGAAGAATCTATAAGAACTTCGTAGTTTGTAGATTAATCTAAGCAATGAAAATATATTACAGCTGTGTGCTTAAAAAGAGAAAACATGTAACGTTTCAGTCTATCTCTTAAATTCATTATAGTTGCTAATTAACGTTGTCGTCGTTGAATTTATATTTTAGAGTAGCTCCCAGCAAGTTCAGCTAATTTGGTTTGATAATTCTATTTATTGCTGGCAAACTGACATCAGAAATAAACAAAAATTTCATATTAAAGAGTAAAAAACAAAAACAAAATACAATCAAAATACTTCTTGTTTATTGCTTTAGAAATAATTCTAAAATATTCCCTAGATTCTATCAAAGATGTCGACAATTATTTTACTAAATAACAAACATTCGCTTTAGATTTTAATTAATTAATTATAGGTTCAATAGACGTGGCAGTTAGTCTGGCTATATCCTCTTTCTCGTTTGCTTCTTCCTCTTAAATATATATATATATATATATATATATATATATATATATGCTGTTTTCTCCATTTCCTTCTCTTCTTTTTTATTGTACATAATCAGCAGCCACCGCGAAGACAACAACATATTCTTAATCATCATCAACAACAGAAATTAACACACACCAGTATTCAACTTCGACTCTTTACATTCGGATGTCACATCCTGCCTCGGTTAGCATCGTTTCCAGGAAGTTTCAAATATCGGGGAAACGGTCAAAGTATTATTATTACGGAATTTGAACTGTGAACTCTTTAATTACCGAGTTCACACTTACACCAATAACGTCTTTTTTTTCCCCTCTTTTCGAGTTTGATGAAATAAATACCATTTGAGTACTGGGATCGATGGAATCAACCTGTCTCTCCACACAACGTTCGCCTATAATAGAAATAATAATAATAATAATAATAATAATTATTATTATTATTATTATTATTATTATTATTGCCTATGCACAGCTTCTAACGCTGGAGATGTACTAGTGTCAGCTGTTCATTACCAGTGAACTAAGGTAACACCTCTTATTTTTTGAGCACCTTCCGGAGTATTCGAGCGGTTCCAAGCAGTGCTGTTTTCTGCAAGTACTCCACCCTTATTGCAGCTCCTATTTGTTCCACGTACTTTTCGAGATTTTTGCTCATTATTCCCAGGGCTCCGACAATTATTGGTACTACTGCTACCTTTTTCATCGACCACAACTGCTTAACTTCCCAAGCTAACTTATCATATCTCTCAACTTTTCTTTCTTCTTTATCGCATACCTTGTTGTCAGCTAGGCATGATCTATCTATGATCTCAATTAAGACTTTGTCCGGCTTCCTATTCTCTATCTCATGGTCGCACTGAATCATAAAATCCATAAGATCTTTGCATTTCTCTCTTCGACGATACCCTCAGGTTTGTGGTTATACCAATTTTTTCTTCTGTCAAGTCCATACTTGTTGCAGAGTGTCCAATGGACAAGCCTGGCTATAGTCGTGGTGTCCCTTATATTCCTTCTGGACTAGTGGCGTACATTTGCTGGTAATATACCATACGGTTTCACCGTTTTGTCCACAATTTCTGCACTTATCACTTTCTGCTGTGTTGTCTCTTCTGTATGTTATGTAACTTGTTCTTGGGCAGCACAGATTATGTCCTCCGTTTTCAGTTTTAAATCATTTTTAGTCATCCACAGCCATTTCTTTCTCTTTCTGTCTCATTTTCAACATCCCTATGAAATTGACCATGCATTCTTTTCTTTACTCACCTATTTTCAGTTTTATTCGTTTTCAAATTCTTGTATAGGGCTTTATCTTTGCAATCTTTCATCCTACACAAACCTGATCTTCCTACTTGTAATAACAGCGGTTCTGTGTTTTCTTCTGCTCTAATGCTGTGTTCGCATCCAATAAGTCCTCTTCTTCTTCCTCTTTTTCCTGGTACATACAGTCTGTATGTGTCACTTTTTGGGTGGAGTGAACCGTATCTAGTTAGCAACTTCCTTGTTTTTCTGTCTAAGCCGTCTAGTTCGTCTACTGTCCATGCGATTACTCCATACCAAAGGAGTGAAACCTTCCAGGTATTGATAGTTTCGATCTTATTCCGTCCATTTAATTTCGACTTAAGGATCAGTATCAGTCTGCGCAAGTACTCCACCTAACCCGTCTCTTCTATCTGTTTCATAACCTCCCCCGATGGTATCGTTAGCCCGTCCATACATTTGATTTTGCCTCTCTTCAAGTCTAACACACCACACTTTCTCAATCCGAACTCCATTCTGATATCAGCACTGAAGGTATACACTGTATCAACGAGGGAACTGACTTAGGCTTCATTTTTACCATAAAGTTTGAGGTCATCCATGAATAACAAATGGTTGACTTTTTGTTGGCGGCTTTTGAATACATTCCCAGCTTTAGTCATCTTCTTTGGTCAATATTGAATACATACCCAGCTTTAGTCATCTATCAAGTCACAACAAAGACCTCAGACAGATAATATTTACCGTAAGATCTGCGCTGTGCCCAATAAGGCAAGACATCAGTCTTGCTTGGGATTACCAGTTGCCTTAAAAAGTCTTGATGTTTCAGTGGGATTGAGCCCAACGCTCCGATCCCCACTGATATCACTTTTACATTTACCCTCTCGCATTCCATAGTCTTGCCATTTCACTTTCAATTCGGAGTACTTGGAGATTTTTTTAATCTCTTTACTTACAACATTCATGTCATTTGGTATGGTTACATCAATGATATGACTGTATTTGCCTGTCTTATTCAATATGACAATACCCGGCCGACGGTGTTCGATTACACGATCCATCTGAAAATCATGGTCCCAGAGTATCGTTACTTTTCTACCCTCCTACATAACTTTACTTGGTACATGCTCATACCAGTTTTCTGTTACTTCATATTGGTATTTACGGCATAAGAGTCAATGAAGATACACCCACATTTTATCGTGGCAGCGCTTGTATTCTTTTTGTGGAAGGGTCTCACATCCACTTACCAAGTGAATCATATTTGCTACACTCTTTCTCCAGAGTCCGCAGTTCTGGATGTCAGAAGTTTTATAGATGTTATACTTCACTGAATTGGTAGTGAGAACCTGGTCTTGTGCAGCAATGATCAGGCTTTCAGTGGTACGCTTCAAACCACCTCGCTCAAGCCATGCCCACGATGCTGTATTATCCTTAACGTCTTGTGTATTCATTTTAAACTGTCCATGCATTCTCATTTCAAGAAGGTCTTCATTTATCTTTTCCTCAACTCTTTGTTTCAACTATTTCTTGCCCCTCATTTCCTCTGCATTTATACCCATATCTTTCGCGGCATATTGCAGCAGGTATTCATTACTATTTATCAAATACTTGAATACTCGGCAAGCATTCTCCTTTCACTCCTTATACAATCGTCTATACTAATTATTGTTCTGCCACCGTTCTTTCTTTTCATATACAGTCTATTTACGTTTGCATGAAGCGTCATCAACTTTCTCGTCCTTCTATCCAGTGTTGATAGTTCCTCCTTAGTCCATTTGAGGATTGACGCACTATGTCTGACCACCTCAACTGCCCAGATATTCATTGCGGTAATCAATTGTTTGGGTTAAGGAATCTATTTGTTTTTCAGATTTCCCAAACAATTTCAAGTCATCCATAAACAGAAGATGGTTCAATGACGAGCCTTTCTTCACACATCGGTAACCCATCTTAACTTTCCTATGTGTCATTGTAATGGGTATTAGTGCAATTACAAAAAGTAACAGAGAAAACGAGTCACCTTGAAAGATTCCCCTATTAATATTAACTTCTCCGAGGAATACACTACTTGAGTACACTTTAGTCTTCCGCTCTTTCATGCTATGCATCAGAAACTTTGTGATGTTGTCAGCAACACCAAATATCTAAATATTTATGTTTTTGTTTGTTTACATTTATGGAATTCTCCCTTCGACAGTTTACGTAAATAAGGACCATTATTTGTTATTTACTTTGAATAATCTTTATTCCAGTAACTTCTAATTTAGTTACTTCTAAAAGACTTGGTAAAATTTAGATATTTCTTATTTATATTTATAGTTTATTATCTCTTTATCTAAGAAATAATATAAGTTATAATTATTGTAGATCCATGTTTATTCTATTTACCGAGGTCTCCCTTCGATAAAAGACGTAAATAAGGAACATTCTTTGTCAGTTATTTTGAATAATATTTATATCAGTAAATTTAAATAAATGAGTTATATTTTATAATTATACAATTATAGAATTTGAAGAGTATTGCATATAAATAAATAGTTAGTTGATATACTAGAAATATGTTTTTTCGAACATTATTATCGTCTCTTAAACTAAGTAGGACTCTGATACTTCATATATCTACATACTGTTATTACTATACATTATTAAATAGACAGTGATTGTTTTCGAGTTAAATGTATTTGAAGTGATATTATCGGAGATATATAGAAACATTTCGACAGTTGTAGATTTCCTTTAATTAATTATTTTCAACGTTATAATTTTGTTCTCTTATGGTACTTGTTATGTATCTGAATAGATAACGCTAACACTCCTACAATTCCTACAATTCGTCACTTTGAATCAGTATTTTGCAATCTGGCAGATCTTATTACATGTAATTCCATCTGTCTTTTAAACCAAAATCCTGAAGAGACTTGTATACATGGAAATGAATTGTTTATAAAACAAATATTGTATATAAGTCTAAATAAATCGTTGGCTTTTTTCGTATGTTTTTATATTTTTATGTAATATTATATTTATAGTATATTATATTATAATATAAATAAATTATTAGATTACCAATTGTATTTCTCTTTTTATTTTATATATATATATATATATATTATATATATATATTATATATATATATATGTATGTATATACACATATATACATACACACACACACATACACACACACACACACACACATATATATATATATATATATATATATATATATATACGACGAGCTTCTATCAGTTTCCATTTAGAAGTCCCTATACTGTATAGCAGCCCGTCGAATTGATTGTGCCTGTAATTTGCCGGTATGATCTTGTTAGTATGTATCTGTGTATGTATGTATATCTGTGTGTGTGTTATTCATGTACTCTTTAATTCTTCTACTTGTTTCAGTCATTTGACTGCGGCCATGTTGGAGCACCGCGATTAGTCGAACAAATCGACCGCAGACTTATTATTTGTAAACCTAGTACTTATTCTATCGGTCGCTTTTGCCGAACCACTAATTTACAGGGACGTAAACACACCAACATCGGTTGTCAAGCGATGGTGGGGAGACAAACACAGACACACAAACATATACATATATATATACGTATAGACGATGGGCTTCATTCAGTCTCCGTCTACGAAATCCACTCACAAGGCTTTGGTCGGCTCAAGGCTATAGTACAAAACACTTGTCCAAGGTGCCACGCAGTGGGACTGAACCCGGAACCATTTGGTTGGTAAGCAAGCTACTTACCACACAGCCATCCCTACACCTATGAGTGTGTATATTTATTTCAAGGAAAGGCTTCAGACTCGAAATTTAGGCCTACTAGCCGGCATCAATGAGTGAGTCAAGAACTAGGAAACCGAAATTCCAAAGTCCCTATTAACCTTTTTCCTTGTGAAAATTGCTAAGTGTATATTCTACTAAAGCTTATTGAATGGTCCTTCAATTTAATAGGGAGATGTTTAATGATGCCACAGTAAATGAAAAGAAAATAAAGAGGAAAAGATAGTGAAATGCAAACAAATTCCAAGGTAACTGACCAACTATGAGCAAAACCCAGAACGACGGATGAAAGAAGAATTGTAATCTTGGAATCTGTATATGCCAATCAACAAAATAACTACAAGCCACGTCAGTGACCAGGTTACAGTCGGTGCGATGAATATTTTGGCAACAAATAATATATGTGAAAGTGAAGAGAACAGTATTTGTGTATTCTTGAATGACTAATATGTATCTTCTATGCCGTAATCGTGCAAGCTTCAACATATGGTCACAGATCAAATCACATACCTGGCATATCTACCTCAATAGTCTCCCTCTTTTATTTCTCGCGCCCAACTCCTGAATCTAACTTACCTCAACACCACCACCTCGTGTTGCTTGTTGCTTACAAAAACTATTTCACTATTTGTATTAATAACAGCTCTATCATATAAAATCGGTTTTATTAGTAGCTCACAAAAGCGACTGTTTCTAGCTAGATAAAGTCGTGCATTAGCAAACAAAATAGTTTGAAAGCATAAATGTGCAGCAGTAGAATGAGCTATAAGGTCTACCAAACATTAAATTTAATAATGTTTACTTATTTACAAAAACTATTTCTTGGAAACATAAAATATATATAATACACAAAAAAAAAATTCGCGATTGGAACTTTATTCAGTGTCAGCCTTGTGGCTGATACAAACACTTGTGTTATTTAATATTTGTGTGCAACATTATTTGCGATAACGTTCACCTTTATTTACGTTATCAAGATAAGTGTGAGCTTTTGGTATTAAGTTAGCCGAATAAAGCTAGATTCAACACGATAAGAAGTGGGAAAAGCAATAATATGATTATTGTAAATGTTCAATATTTATGTTGTTAAAATGAGTCCAAACAATGCTATAGCATAGAAATTTATATGAACATGACCGTATGCCTAGGAGTTATATTTGTGTGTGGTCCTTTCAGAAAGTTTTGTGACCTTAAGAGGTCTCATATTTATCATGTAGTCTCTATAAGGTGGTATGGACTCACTGCTTGAAAATTACTGATCCAAGCCATTGATAGTTATTTATTCTTAAATATGAAGACTATTTTAACTATTTATTTGTTTTCAATAACACTACTTCTAGTTCTTGTTAAACCTTGGATAATTCAGATGAAGAAAACCTGCAATCAAAGACATTTAAACCATGACCATCTGTTTATTTGTTTTTTTTTTTGTTTTTTTTTTTTGGTGGGAGTGTGTTAGGTATACTGAACTGCATCATCTAATGTATCCATTTTGTAATTAGAAGATTTAGATGGAAGTTCAGATACTACATCGTGGCTTCTTCGTTGACCCGTATTCAGGTTGCCTTGAGTTATTACCATGTGATTTCATAGCACAATATGCCTTGGTATTGAGCAGGGCTTTTTAAAAATATATTTTGTTATTGTATAGTAGTGAATGCAGTCTGCATAATATCTGTGCAGTGTCTAGTGTCACTTATTTTCGTATATTGTATGATACTTGCCATTGTTTTCTGTAATATCTCTCTTGTATAAAGTTCTTTTTTTAATGTGTAGATTTCAACCTTCATAATCTTTATATATAGCTCTTAA
>NC_043001.1:84782497-84817497 GCF_006345805.1 Octopus sinensis | reverse complement strand
TTAAATAGCCATTGGCATGGCTATATGGTTAAGAAGATTGCTTCTCAACAGCATGGTTTCTGTTTCAGTCGCATGACGAGCCACCTTTGGCAAGTGTTTCTACTATAACGCTGGGCCGACCAAGGAGCTGTTAGAGGATTTCCTAGACGGAAACTGAAATCGTCTTGTGTGTGTGCGTGTATGTGTCTGTGTGTGTGTGCATTTGTTCCCTACCACAGCTTCATGACCGGTGTTGGTTTGTTTATATCCTCATAACATTACGGTTAGCCCAAAGAGAACGATAGAATAAGTGCCAATTTTAAATTAGCAATAAAAAATAATAACTGGGGTAGATTTCTTCGACTTAACCCTTTAGGAGACGCCCCAACATGGCTGCGGACAAATAACTGAAACACATAAAATAGTTTAATGACTGAAAAAAATATAAAAAGAAATGATTAATAATAAATAAAGAATATAAAAATTATATAAAAATATAAAAAAGAAAAAATTAATTAATAGGCGCAGGAGTGGCTGTGTGGTAAGTAGCTTGCTTACGAACTACATGTTTCCGGGTTCAGTCCCACTGCGTGGCACCTTGGGCAAGTGTCTTCTACTATAACCTCGGGCCGACCAAAGCCTTGTGAGTGAATTTGGTAGGCGGAAACTGAAAGAAACCCGTCGTATATATGTATATATATATGTGTGTGTATGTGTTTGTATGTCTGTGTTTGTCCCCTAACATCGCTTGACAACCGATGCTGGTGTGTTTAAGTGCCCGTAACTTAGCGGTTCGGCAAAAGAGACCGATAGAATACTTACTAGGCTTACAAAGACTATGTCCTGGGGTCGATTTCCTCGACTAAAGGCGGTGCTCCAGCATGGCCGCAGTCAAATGCCTGGAACAAGTAAAAGAGTAAAAGAGTATTTTGTCTGCTGTGAGGATATGAGGAGTCTGAAGTTTGAAGTAATCCCCTGTTCTGAAGTATTAAGACACGTTTTCAAAGTGTCGTAAAGGAAGTTCAGATTCTCTTCATCATAACCTTCTACCTCACTCGTCTCTGTTTTCGAAGAAAGGCTTAATTCAAGTTAACATCACCCACTTCTGACCGCTGCGTATACAATTATATATTGGATGAATCGTATATAAAGAGTTTGACGCTTAAATACTAGATGTATATTAGAAAACGAATTTTGTTTTCAAATTACCCTTAAGGGTTATAGTCGTTAAGTAATATGCGATAACTAGATTAAATATACATATATATTTCCATAGAAATATAAATCGTGTTGGGTAATATGTATTTATTTTTCCAACATTATAGAAAATTTCCTATCTGCTCCTGTATGTATTTGCAAGTATATACGTGCCTGTGTGTCTGTGTGTCTGTGTGTATGTGTGTGTAAATTAGTATGTCTATATGTGTGTATGTTATATACGTGTATGCGTTTTCGTATGTTTTCTCATCCTAGTAGTTATACATGAATTTGCATGCACCACAGCGAGATATCCTTTTTTTGTTTTTGTTTTTCTGAAGCACTGTGTTTATTCAGACATGCTATGTTGATTCCGAAAACAGCATTTTGACTATTGATTTCATCTAGTTTCAGCTCACGAGCTGTGGCTATGCTGGAGCACGCCTGAGAATTATATCGTCTGTATCTCGCATCTTGATCCACCGAAGATCTTTCCTCGTGAACACACATATATAACGAAACACACTTATATAACGGGTAAGTTAACGTTCCAATGGAACACACTTATATAACGAAAACTGCAGCAGACACAACAAAACTGACCTTCCACTTCAACGCCCAATAACAAATTATTCTCCTATCACTCTTCCCTTGAAATATTGGTTTCAAATTTTGGCACAAGGCCAATAGTTTCAGGGGTTGGGTTAAGTCGAATATATCTACCCCAGTACTCAACTAGTACTTAATTTATCGACTCCGAATGGTTGAAAGGCAAAGTCGACCTGGGCGAAAACCTTCCTTAAAACATTATTTCACTACATATCTCAAGTCAAACCTGCAACGGGTTATTGCTCCCACATTTGCAGTAGTACTGGTACTACATACATGTATATTCTAGACTGAACGTATAGAAATGCTACTTAATTTTTGACACACGCTTTGTCTTCTCTTAGCTATTACTACTTTAACTGCAGTGGCCTCACGTGTATAAACTCTTCTCCTCGCTTCGACATATTTTGACCCTCACCCGACACTATACTAACAGCTGCAATGAGCATTTCTTTCTAAAATACCCGTCTTCTGGAATTCCATTCTCGCACACTTTTCTTGCAACTGTCAACATATACTTCTTCCATTGAAACGTTAACTTACCCGTTTTGGGAGGATCTGCAAAAACGGTAGATACATTCTTATTCTAATAAACCAAACATATTTTTAAACATAGAGTATTATTGGTTATAATTGATCGTAATACTAAATAGGCACTTATTCATCGAACCACGTGGTATGAAAAACAAAAACCAATATTTGTCCTCAACGTACATTGATGTATTTAAATAGTACGATATACAGCATTTGAATCTCGACTGATTCTTCCTTCTATCACCTTTTATAATGCTATAATAACTGTCACGTAACACGAAATAGCACAGCTTCCTACTATAGAAAACTATAATTATACATTTTTGTATTGCAATGTAATCATAGGGTGGCGATATTTCTAACGTAAGTATAATAAGCGTTATAAGTAAACTAAGCGTTTTGCCCTTTATTTCTGTATTGCTGCTAATCTTCATCATTTATCTATCTTTTATCTTTCAACTTTTACTTGTTTGTCATGGGGCTGCGATAATGACAGGGCACTGCCTTGAAGATTTTAGTCGAAGAAATCAACTCCAATAGTTGTCTCTTTCTTTCTAATTTTACATATGCTACTTATTTTACATCTGCTGTCTTTCGCCGAACTGTTAAGTTACAGGGACGTAAAAAAACGTGACCGGTTATCAGGTGGTGGAGGAGGGAAAAACGCAAACACACACACATATACACCCCCCACCCCCCACCCCCCACACACTCACTCACAAACAGACAAACACAAACACACACGAAGATATACATGGACGACGGGCTTCCACAATTTCTGGCAATCAAATACAGTCATAAAGCATTGGTTGGCCTGAGACAGTAGTAGAAGATACTTGCCCAATTTTCCGCGCGGTGACACAGAACCCAAAACCTCGATGTAGGAAAGCGAGCTTCTTAACCACAAATACCCGTGTCTGCGCCTATATATGTTCATATATATTAGTTAGATAAATACATTGTTTATTGCAAGACTGGATATCCATAATAGCTTCAGCCTTAACCAATATATTATTGTGGTAGCTAATAAAATGAGAATATATTTGAATTACATCGAATTTTCAATGTCGTTTAAGTAGTAAATACAGAAAGATACGTTAATAAAAAACGAACCGATGAAATAATTTGTGTGTTAGTGTGTGCGAAGGCGTATGGTCAGGTGGTTACGGGTTTACACTTATGATCGATAGCTTGTGGTTTCGATACCCAGACCGGTGATGCGTTCAGTCAAATATAAATGGCAACCCTACGTTGTACTGGCAAAGCCTTTAATAATTCTAGAATGCGATGAAACACATTGTGACCGGCAGTGTACATCACATGCGGAAGTTTGCCCGCTACAGTGATAGTCTGTGTGTTTGTGTATGTCTGTACACTTACGCATACATATGCGCATGCGTGTACATTTACACATACATGTGTGTATGTGTGTGTGTGTACACTTACATATACATAAGTGCCTGTATGTTTTACTATAGTTTCATTGAATTTATTTTGATGGGTCGTTTTATCTAGGATATTCGGATCGATCAACAATAAGATAAAAGTAACGTGACTGCAACATAAATTACTAAAAAAAAGAGAGTTCATGGGAACTAATCACTATCAGTCAAAATAACGCAACATAAGAAAGAAAATATCGAATTGAAGGATTATATTATGACTGCAAATTTAGAGAGAAGATATTGGAAGATATCGCTATGCGTGAGGAAGTATTTTGTCTATGAGTCTGAACTATTTATTTTCTTCATTACAACGAATTAAAAATCGAATCCGAGCTTAGTGGAATTTGGAAATTTATTAAATTCGATTCTCGGAGCGTGCTTTAAAGGAGATAGCATATAACTTCAGAGTATCCTTCCCAAAATAATACATACACACCCACACACCAACACCCACACACAAATATATATATATATATATATATAAATTAGAAAAAACACCTTTTATCAATTGAATAATGAAAATTTAAATTATACCATTTAGAAAAATTACATACTATAGAAAGATTAATTTTAAGATATAACATATAACAATGATTAAGTAATGTGCAAAATAATAAATAAAACGTATATATTTGCTATATATTATTGAATTGATAAAAGGTGGGTTTTTTCTAATATATATATATATATTATATTATATTATATTTTGTGAAATTTGATTGAGTATTTCTAAATTGAATTTTCCCCTGTAAGTTTGGAATAATATTCCCTCATATTATTATTGTTATTATATATATATATATATATATATGTGTGTGTGTGTGTGTGTGTGTGTGTGTGTGTGTGTGTGTGTGTGTGCGTGTGTGTGTGTTTGTGTGTGTGTTTATGTCGAGTTACAATATAAACCGTTTTATATTAATCTGAAAGGCTTACATTTTGAAAGAGTGCTGACAGGGATTTCTAAGTCTGTATACATACGCATATAAGTGTGTGTATGGGCAACATATGTTTTATATATACAGCTAATTTCTCTGTAGATTGAGCAACATGAACAACCTTAATGGAGGTTCAGAATATTATTGGCTTCTTATCGAAGATGTTTGCATCAATTTGACCAATCCCGGACAAACGAGTAGGCAGTCCTTTTATATACTCGACAATTACAGTAGCTGCATTAAACTGGGGCTACTAATTTACATACCGTGTTTCACTTACATGTATGTTTTAACTTTGATAACTTTGACAGGTTTCGGACAGTATAGGCCATGTCTAAGTTAACAGCACCATTTGGTGAAGTCTTTTAGTCATATATGGGTCAACATGGCCCACTCTAGCAAAGGGTAATTATGGTTGGAGACATATAGCCAGGTGTAGGTGGTTCGTCCGGGATTTTTTGAAGAAAATTGTCCACTGAACTTTTGAATTCAATGGATTAGGTTCCGTATTGACGTATTTTGGTATGGTGTTAAATAGATCTGGCCGGTTGAGGTAAAGTATTTGTGGCGTATGTGTCCTGAGGACGATTTCTGTAGTAGACGGATAGCACGGGGGTCAAGTCTTGGGTGGATTTTAAAATTGATGCCAACATCATTTGTGCAATATTGATGGAATATTTTCCACATCACACAAATGATGTGGCGCTGCCGGCAGCGTTGGAGAAAGCAGAGATTGAGTATTTTTAGTCGACCCAAATTGTCAATGCTTGCCATGTCATCTATTATTAATCATAACTTGACATAAATGTACATTAGTTTTTATAACCTATGAGACTTTAAAAAAATTTGGTTACCGTTTTACGGTTTTCTTAATTACTATTTATAAGTTTCAAATACTCCAGGGAGAAATAATAACACGACATCAACAGGCTTCCTTCTGGATAATACGTTTATCGTAGTCACTAGTGAAAATGATAATTTTCTGTTTGTTTAATATCTATGCTAAGCGACACTGAAACTCGGGTAAGATTGTATAAGACGTAGCTAATGCCTATATTCAAAAGCAATCTGAATACAATGATTATGTATCGATTGGTTAATTTCCAGTCCTAAATAGGAAATCTAGCCCTAGAGATACAGTTTTTGCTGACGAACGACAGTATAATGAACAGGAGAGATCATCAATAATTGTATGATTTAGAAATTAAAGCTAATTTGAGAGTATTAGCGTCAGGTTTTCTCAGATTAGAGCTGGGTATAAGATTTCCAAAATATAGGCCGTTTAAACTACAGCGAAATGCATTAAATGCACTCCACCCATTTTATCCGACCCCAGATATAACGACATAGTAACAAAGAGATATTTGTTTAGGAGTATTCAAATTTTCAGACTATATGCTAGTCCAGTTTTATTCTCAGTTATTACCATTTATGAACGCATAAAATATGATATAAGCCATGCTGGGTTTCCAGAAGTTTTATGTTGTCCTCGAAAAATATAATTGAAACATAATTGTCAGCAATTGAGTTGAGGAGGGAAAACATTGATCGCGTGAGTCAGATTTAACTATTAAGCATTTAAACCGGCCATATTTGATCCAAATATTCGGCCTGCTTTATGCTGAAAAATGGCCAGATCAGCCCTGTCACTACTATAATGCCATTGTAAATATAAGCGACCACATCATCGAAATCCGGAAGGTGCGCCCTACACTTACTCTTTTACTTGTATTCAGTCATTTGACTTCGGCCATGCTGGGGCACCGCCTTTAGTCGACCAATTCGACCCCAGGACTTATTCTTTGTAAGCCTAGTACTTATTCTATCGAATTCTTTTGCCGAACCGCTAAGTTACGGGGATGTAAACACACCAGCATCGGTTGTCAAGCGATGTTGGGGAGACAAACACAGACACACACACACACACACACACAAGCACGAGGTTATAGTAGAAGACGCTTGCCCAAGGTGCCACGCAGTGGAACTGAACCTGAAACCATGTGATTCGTAAGCAAGTTGCTTACCATACAGCCACTCCTACGCCTATAATGTATGATGAATTCAAAACATTGCTTATAAATAAAGCATTGCACTTGTCTGAGTAATCTAAATGCTAAAGAGTTGAAATAACACGAATTCAGCTAGTCCAAGGAGTAGAGGTTATTGTAGTGACATAAACATAGAATGAGCAGGTGTAAAATATCAAAATATATTTGTAAATGAATATATTTGAGTGTAAAATATCAGAATATATTTGTAAATGAATCTCTATATACTGTGCATCAAAATTATAGCTTCCTCGGAGCTTCTAAAAGCAGAAGGTGATGCACAAGCACTCAGCTCTGGTTGCACTGCATCCTATAGCAGAAACAGTTGTAAGCTAATGAAGTTCATTGCATTATATTCTGTTATTTTATCTTTTATTAAGGTTCTCGGACTCTGCTCCGGCCTCCTTTTTCCTTCTCTCTGAATTTTTCCTCTTTCCGAAGAAGACCCATGCTCGAAACGTCACTCCTGTTTTTTTCATCTAAAACTTTCACTGAGCGTAAATCGAATATATTCACCGTGTATGTCCAGTTGGGTTTTGATGATTTTCTGCTGTTTCTTTTATATTTTTGATTTACCTACACACAAACACACGTGTGCGCGCGTTCACACGCACATTTTATGTATATATGTATATATCTGTTTCTCAATCTATCTATCTATTGCGGCTAAATATGCAAATATATATATATATATATATATGTATATATATATATATATATATATATATATATGTGTGTGTGTGTGTGTGTGTGTGTGTGTGTGTTTATGTATAACTTACATCACAAAATAATGAGCCACATAAACATATTGCGACAAATTTGTTGTAAAGAGAAACGTCACTCCCATGAGACTTCAATAAACTAAATGTTCAAAGTAACGATATTATATATGTATCAGCATGAAAAATTTACAACGGTATACTGGATTAAACATATGAAAAACAAAATGCACAGAATATGTATCGTAAACGCAGAAATAGCTGCTATAACCTTCTACGCATTTGTAATCAATGAATAAATACTTTCACCGGTCTGGATTGTTATTTTTATTATTATAGGAACTTCAAAGTCAACAATTATTATTGACTCCATTTATCGCTCGGTTGGATAGTTTACTATACGCATGCACACTCATGCGTATATACGCATGCATCATGCATGTGTGTGTGTATATATTTATATATATTTATATTTATATATTATATATATGTATGTATATATATATATATATATATATATATATATATAAAGATATGTATATATGTATGTGTGTGTTTGTATGTATATCTCTGTCTGTCTGTTTAGTGAAAGCGCATAACCTAGTGGGTAGAGGTGTTGCACTCATGATCGCGTTGTAGTGGTTTCGATTCCGAGGACTGGTTGGTTCGTTGAGTTCTACAGAATGGCGTTGCTTTAAGATCCTTTCAATATTTGACTTTTGGCAAACTTATGTACCGGTTCTGGTAATATCGATTTGATGAAGGGAGTGAGCTTATGTGAACACTATAAACAAATGACCTCTGTTGTTCTTTAGCAAGAAATTGCCCAACCATCCTCCGAAGTATATATATATATATATATATATATATATATATTTCATTCGTATTCTCGTCTGTCATTAGGCTGCTACGAACAGTTTTTGTAAATTGCTCATCTAATGAGATTTCGTTTTGTCACATCTCTTAGCATAAGCTGGAAATAGCAAGCTCTCTTCTTGATTAATTGTATTAGTAATGCAGCTGTCTTTGACATATCGTGTATAATTCTAAAGCTCATTCTCTCTGGCAAAAGTCAGTAAACACAAAACAAATTTATATCAGAACAGAAACATTTCAAAATATTTTCTTTTAACTATTGACAATTAATTTATTGCAGTTCTTATAACTTCAATAAATGTGAGCTAAATATACCAAAATCAAACTGAAATTTTGAATAGGAGTGGCTTTGTGGCAAGTAGCTTACTTACGAACAGCGTGGTTCTGGGTTCAGTCCCACTATGTGGCACCTTGGAGAACTGTCTTCTACTGTAGCCTCGGGCCGACCAAAGCCCGTTATATATATATATATATATATATATATATATATATATATATGTATATATATATATAATATATATATATATATATATACGTATATATATATATATATATATTTTCATATGTATATATATATATGTATATATATATATATATATATATATGTGTGTGTGTGTGTGTGTGTGTGTGTATATACTAGCAGTATCCCCCGGTGTTGCTTGTGTTTGTTTCGACCCTTTAGAATTGGAATTTTTGATAAGTAAAAATTTTGCATTATGCAACTTGTTATTCTCTTCAAGCAAACATTTTTCCAGTTGAAATACACCGAAAAATGGTGACACAGCAGTCAAAAATCGTAAAAAAATAGGGATTTTCATAGAAAAAAAGCACCTTTTTGATGTAAATAATTTTTGGTGTTAACATGGTCCGATTTGAATTTTATCTTCTACAGAATAAAGAGCAAGCCTTCTTCTATCATTCTCTCAATTTTGGTCAACTTGCGCTGCAGGGTCTCAAAGGAGATAGTGTTAGTTGAAGGCTACCAAACCTGCCACACACAAACAACTTCAGCTTTATATATAGAGATTTGCTACACACTACTTTCCATCCTTAATAATGAAACTTGGTAGTTCCAAAAGTTAAACACACAGATACACACACAGACACACAAGTTGAGTTTTATATATATAGATTTCTCAACGGGGATTTCATGGGAGAGTTTCAGGGAGTCGCTGGCGATGTATCGTGATGATCAAAAATCCGGCCAATTAAAATTTGGTTAAAGTGATTCAAACTGCAGACTCAACGCAAAATGGTCACATTTAATTCAAAGCGTTAAAAATGTTATGGAAACAATTGGTATGTGTTCACAAATTCCAAATGATTAATACGAAAAACCCTCCAGGCTACATCACGAAAATTCTTTTCTTTGATGAATTTCTACAATGTTTACGGCGATTCGTTTTTATATCTTGATTTTTTATTTTTCATGCAATTTACGCATGCTTGCATGCGTGGTGAACACAGTTCACGTCAAATAGCTGACTGAGTAAAGTTCACTATTCAATGCATGGGATAAGGCCTAAACAAACACATTATCGATTTTTGCTCTTGCAAGATGAATTTCGGAACAGAAATAGCGCAGTTCAATTTTCATTCGCCTAAACCTTAAGTGACCCATTTTTGGTGGTTCTACGATTTGTTGGCTAGGAGATGTGCCGGGAAGTTAAACACACAGACACACACACAGATACACACATAGACACACAAGTTGAGTTTTATATATACAGATGTATATGTATGTGTGTGTGTATGTTTGTGTGTCTGTGTTTGTCCCCCCAACACCGTTTGATAACCGATACTGGTGTGTTTACGTCCCCGTAACTTAGCGGTTCGGCTAAAGAGACCGATAGGATAAGTACTAGGCTTACAAAGAATAAGTCCTGCGGTCGATTTGCTCGACTAAATGCGCTGATCCAGCATGACTACAGTCAAATGACTAAAACAAGTAAAAGAGTAAATATCATATAGCTTAAATTAACTCTGCCACAGAAGACATTCCGTTCAGAAGACTTGGCGTGACCATAGAAACCAAATAACCGGCCCTATGAGTTCTGGGTCTTGGAACAATATTATCCAAGGGGGTTTCCTTGCTTATAAATACCATTAATTATGTCTGTCTTATATAATTGATTTCTGTTTATCAAAAGGAAGCGACATTACGGCTAATACGAAGGCATGGCATGCAGCTGGACACATGGGTTTACAGCAATGAGCACAATCAGGGGATAATATGCACTCATATAAACACGCACCGAGAAATTCTCATGTACCTATATATATGTATATAAATATATTCACACTCATATGTAAATGCAATCATATGTGAGTGCGGGCGCGTGTATGCTTCGCTTTTGTATTTGGTTTGCTAGATTCTTTATGTGAATTCGTGTGTTGAAGCATATGTTGTTGTGTTTGGGGAGTGTCATTCTGTTTTAATGCCTTATTAATTAGCACACCGGTTCGATCTCCACTCATTTACTTATTTATTTATATTTTCACAATTATTGAAGAGGTTGCAAGAAGCAACGAAAATTTTGGAAAACAAAAAATAATTGAGAGGAAATCGAACCGGTGCGTGTGTTAATTAATAAGACATTAATAGAAAATGACCATTCCCAGACACAGCAAGATATATATATATAATATATATATATATATATAAAACTTAGATAAAACTTAGATATGTTTCGACCAGAGATTGGTCCAGGCCATGTCTAACTTAATAGCACCACCTGATAGGATTATTCGAATCCTGTTTAAGTCAAGTTTTGTTCAAGTAGTGAGTTCTTGTTGGGTGAGTTGTATCCAATTATGGGTGGCTTGTCTGGTATTCTTTGAAGGAATCTATCCAGACTCTGTTTGAAGTTGATGGGATCCTTTTCCTCTTTGATCTCCCTCGGGACAATGTTAAATAGGGCAGGGCCTGTTGAGGAAAAGAAATTATGTTGCAGTGTACATGTATGTTGTGATCTTGAATTTGGCAGGGGACGTATAGCCCGTGGTCCAAGTCTCGGATGAACCTTGAAGCTAATGTTCAGGTCGTTTGGGCAAAGTTGGCGGTATATTTTCCACATCGTACAAATGATGTACCGCTCACGGCGACCGTGGAAGGAGTAAAGTTTCAAGGCTTTAAGGCGATCCCAATAGTCGAGAGCAGCCATGCCTTCAATTTGTTTAGTAAGAGCCCTCTGGGGTGACTCAATTCTGGAGATGTTTTGTCTTGTGTGAGGAGACCACAGTGGGCAGCAGTATTCAAGGTGTGGCCGTACAAAGGATGAAAAAAGTGGTATGATGACACCTTGTTCTCTGGACCGGAAAGTTCTTAAGATCCAGGAACTCATCCTACGAGCTGTATCGACCTTCTTGTTGATGTGTGCACTCCAACTGAGATCGTCATCAACAATTACACCCAGGTCTCTGATATTGTTAGAGGCTGTGAGCGGTTCCCCTGAAGGAAGAGAGTATGGTTGTTTTAGTGAGGAATTTCTTCCAAAATGCATCAGCTCAAATTTTCCCTCATTCAGTTGCATTTTGTTTCTGTCTGCCCATTGACTCACAGCATATAGGTCAGACTGGAGTTGAGTTCGGTCTGCTTCTTCATTGACGATTTGCTGGAGCTTAGTGTCATCAGCGAATATTTTCACTTTGCAGTGATGTACGACACTGGAAAGGTCGTTTACATAAATTATGAAGAGTAGCGGACCCAAAACAGTTCCCTGGGGAACACCGCTGGTGACTTTTGCTGGGTTTGAGTGGACTCCATCAACTACAACATGTTGTGTTCTATTCGCTAGGAAATACTGAATCCAGTGTAGAACTTTTCCACGGATTCCAACATTTGCTAATTTTGAGAGTAGGATGTTATGGTCTACCCTGTCGAACGCTTTACTGAAGTCAAGGTATATGACGTCAGAGTTCGAACCTGTTCCCAAGGCTTTGAGTACATCTTCAATGTGGTGTAAGAGCTGTGTTAGACAGTCCCTGCCACAGCGAAAGCCATGTTGATTTGAATTTAGGAGTTTGTGGGTCTCCAGGAAGTCAGCTATCCTTGATCTTAACACTCTTTCAAACACTTTAATGATGTGGGAGGTGAGTGAGATTGGGCGATAGTTGACTGCGAGGGATCTGTTTCCCTGTTTGAAAACCGGGATGACCGACTGGGATAGAAATTTTTCGGTATATAACCTGCGTCTAACGAGTTTCTCCAGAGGTTGGTCAGAGGGACTGCAAGTTGATATCTACATTCCTTCAGGAGACTGGCGGGAAATCTATCAGGGCCTACAGCGGAGTAATGTTTGACCTCATTTATTGCTGCTACGATGTCGGTGGCAGTGAAGGTTATGTCTGCGATTTTGTGTTGGGAGTCAGCTTCGTTCGTTTCCCTCACATCAATATCAGTGGGAACACTGAAGACAGAGCAATATTGTTTCTGCAGTATTTCTGCCATTTCTTTAGCATCGTGTTGGGGAATGCCGTTTTCATCAATCAATGGCCCAATAGGTGAGACAGTGGTTCTATGCTTATTTGCATAAGAATAGAACACTTTTGGGTTCTGTTTGATGTTTTTGATTACCCATTGTTCCTCCACAGCTCTTTGATTTTCAATGGAGGTTTTCATGTTAGTCTGCAGATGAAGTTTTTCCAGCTCTAGTCTTTTCATTGTTGTTGAATGTGGATGTTGCGTGTGGGAATATTTTAATTGGTTGATTTTTTTGTTGAGTCTTTTGATGCGCCTGATGAGTGTTTTTTTCTTTTTAGGGAGCCGGTTTCTGTTTGTGTTAGTAGATTTCTTGGGAGCGTGTTTAGAGCATGTGTCGGTGACAATGGTTTCAAAGTGCTGCCACGCGGTCTCAATATGAGGGGAATTGAGAGTAAAAGACCAGTCGATGGAAGACAGATCCTTTCTGATTATATATATATATAGATCACTGAATACATTATATAATTAGAAAAATACATTTTCTTCTGGTGAATACATGAATTTCACAGAGAAGGACATTCAAAATAATTTTGAATAATTAAAAATTTGTAGCACGAACATATTTCTTTCCCGATTCTTCGACTGGCTTTTGCAATTCTTCGCCAATGTATTCATTGCTCATTTAAAAAGTTCGTTAGAAACGGCTGTAATGTCTTGACACTTGTCCATCAATTGTTACTTATTTATTTCTTATTCACCTATCCCCGAACATGCCTTTCGCATATTCGGAAGCACATTATGGAATGTGTATTTGCTTAAAAAGTACGTCTGAATAGCTCAAGAGTTAGGTCCAATTAACGGAACATATTGCCTAAGTATCATACCATTCTCCCAGTACTCCTGTACCAAGGTTGGCGTTCATCTGTAATTGAGGTGTGTGCGTTTTATTCTGACGTAACCAGGTGTCTCCACTTTAAGTACCTTGTTCAACTGAATCTTGTTACATATATATCTATATGCATACATATATATACATATATATTATACACACACACACATACATATATATATATATATATTCTCGAAGTAGATGGACATATAGCGGTACGTAAGCCGACTCAAGAAATCTCTAGTGTGACATTTTATTTATGTAACCGAAGAGACCCAGAACGGGTCAAAAGATGTGTGGTCCCCAATAAAGCCTATTACACATTCTATCTTCTATTTTATTAATTATATATATACACACACATATATATATATATATATATATATATATATATATATATATATATATATATATATATATATAAAACAGTTTGCAATATTTTACCAAAAGGGAAAGCCATAACTGCCACTAAATGCGACTAAGGTGTTAAAAACATATACATTGCTAGAAACAAGAGCTAAAATGCTCTAATTCTGTAGTCAAAGCACATAATTATATACATGTATACAGACTGCTATTTTAATCAGCCGAGAACGTTGTTCGAGAATTTCTTATACTCAATTGAATTTCTGCAATTTCCGTTGCCTTATCAGTAACGACTGAGTCTAATTCGGCAGACTGCGGACTCTGTTCTCTGTGTGTACATATATTTGCATCATATAAATCTATGGGTATATATATATATATATGGATGACCACTAAGTAAACTTCCATTATGCTAGATGAAGACCCCATATTGTCTGACCATTTCATTTGTCTTGCTCGTTTACCTTCTCGCGTTTGCTGAATTTTCTTAGTTGTGAGACCACATGGGGTCTACATCAAGCATAATGCATGTCCACTTAGTGTCATCCCACTTATATATATGTAATATAGTTTTTCTGCATCTTCAGATTTTTCAATATGCTAGTCCACTGGTTTTAAATTAATATTAATCAAATTTATAATCAATTTTTCACTCTTATTATTCAAATATATGTATATGTACGCATATGTATATATACTCTTTTACTTGTTTCAGTCATTTTGACTGCGGCCATGCAGGGACTTATTCTTTGTAAGTCCAGTACTTATTTTATCGGTTTCTTTTGCCGAGTCGCTAGGTGACGGGGACGTAAACACACCAGCATCGGTTGTCAAGCAATGCTAGGGGGACAAACACAGACACACAAACACACACAGACATATATATATATATATATATATACATATATACGACAGGCTTCTTTCAGTTTCCGTCTACCAAATCCACTCACATTGGTCGGCCCAGGGCTATAGCAGAAGACACTTGCCCAAGATGCCACGCAGTGGGACTGAATCCGGAACCATTTGGTTGGTTAGCAAGCTACTTACCACAGAGTCACTCCTGCGCGTATATATATATATATATATATATATATATATATATATATATATATATATATATATATATATATATACAAATATATATGCAGATAGATATAAATGCAAGCATATATTAATGACTGTATCCATATATATACATATATGTATGTATGCAATAGGGTTCCACACAGTTTCCAATTACAGCATTATACACGCAACGCATACATCAGACCTAACCTAGACTACATTTATCAAGTAAGTCGTACAATGAGATTGAACCCATAACTACCAATACACTTTTTAATCATGCAGTTACGTCTGTGACTATGTTCAACTTACAATTCAAGCTTAGTGTTGTGCTTTTCAAGTATCAAAAGGCTCGATTCAGTTGATTAGGCGCCTGACTATTAAATAACATCCTCACTTCTTAACTATATCTATATATATATATATATATATATATATATATATACACATCTACATATACATACATACATATATATATGTGGACACGGACGGGGACACACACACACACACACACACACACACACACACACACATACACACACATATTGATGTATAAACCGTCTGTACTGCAGAATGAGTGTCACACTAAATGTATTCACCGTAACTTCTTTCATTTTCTCTTTTTATTTTTCTTCCTCTCTCTCTCCCCCTCTTTCTCTTTCTCTTTCTCTCTCTCTCTCTCTCTCTCTCTCTCTCTATATATATATATATATATATATATATATATATATATATATATATATATATATAGATAGATAGATAGATATATATGTATTTCCCCTATTGCTCTTGTTCTCTCCTTCTCAGTCTTTCATTTATGACCTAGAATATCCTCTCAGGTTCTAATACGCTTACTTTCTGTCTAGTCGACATAAAAATTAGCATTTCTTGTAGCTTAACTTCGAAGTAAACCCTTATTGATCTTAACCTTAATCAAAGACATTCCAGAGGCGATCAACCATATCGTTTCTTCATCTATAGTCTATCTAGGACAGCATAATCTAATTTGCTTAAGGTTTAACTATTGATGGTAAAATGTGGTTTGGGCAAAATTTGGCTGCTAATTCTGAAACACCGAGCGACCTTGTCGAAGTTCTCCCACAAATCTTCGGCCCCACCGCTATCTCAAGAAATAGAAATATATAATTGTCATGTTAATCTAATATGTTTTTATAGGAAAGTACTTATTTCTTCTCTTAAATACGTAAGGGATTCGTTGTTTCAGCTCTGACCAAGCAAGATTATGAACAAAGATATTTTAGCAATGACTGTTTTATCTTTTACTTTTCCTGGTGTAGCGTATCTGTAACTGTTAGTGCAGTATAGTCTAATGGCTAAGAATTTCGCTTCGCAATCATGGCGTCGCAGCTTCGACCACTCTGCATGGCACCCTGTACATATGCCTTGTTCTTTAACCTTAAGTCGAACCATTCTTTCTGTGTGAAATTGAAGGGACGGAAACCGTATAGTAGCCCACCGGGTGCAATATACCTGTAATTCAAAAGGGTGTGTCTCTATTACACTCTACGAATGAACAAACGAGAGATCATCCGTCTTGTTATAATTATAATTAGTTATAATTAGCAGTTAAATCTTCCCCGCATTACTACTCTTAAACATAGGAATAGCACATTCGATAATCTAGCCCTATATATATATATATATATCATATCAAAAAGTGTGATAACAGTTGTAATATTAATGTGGTGGGCCATAGGTCAGCTCATTTACATCTATTCTGGGGATGAACTGCAACAATCAGGTGAGACCAGGTATTCTAAATGTAATAGACGAACAATAAGGTGATATATTAATGGTCTCCTATTGCAGAGAACACAGTGAAGGTCGAGATATTCATGAACGCACAATATGATATTGACATATCTGAAATATTCCTGTAACATTGATAGTTCAATAATAACATGAAATATGGTTCAATATTTCTAATTATAGGGTTCGATAATTCTTTAACAGAATATGAGCTTCAACACGGTTTGCTATTTCTGTTGATACTTTGCTCTACACGACAACACATTGCATTCATTTAACGCATATAGAGTATATCAGTGTTATAGAAATGAAACACGTTAAAACAATGAGTGCTTTTAGATCCAAACTGAAAATTAATGATTGCAGAGTGGAAGCTACGTATGAACAATTCAAAACCGCACAAATCTGTATGTTCAATTAGCCATTTGATATTTGGTATCAAAATTTTCGTGGCACCAACAGCGATCTGGCTACTGACGTGATTCCATTGCAGTAGAATCATGTGGAATCTTCCATGCTGCAATCGTTTTAATTTCAACACACGCTTTTAGATTTCTGGCATGTAAATTAACGAATCTGAATATATTAAAAAAATATTACATCGTCACAGGGCTCCCTAATAATTAACAATATGCAACTGGAACCTTCACGATCGCTTCAAAATTGCGGCATCGTCATCACTGTCTCTGTGGACTACATCTGGCAAGCACACATCCAGGAAGCAGATAGAACAGTCTTTCAAAAGTGCGCGCCCACAAAATCGAGAGAGATCTGGAATGCAGTAACGCCCTTTCGGATCTTGGACAGAGCCATTTGCTTCTATCATGCAGATATTCTAGACTCTAACTATGAAAAATCTGCTCGATTGAGTGACAAGAAATCATTCACAACAAGCTCTGCTATTGTGTGCCTTTACCTGTGTGCCTTTTCTTTCGCTACAAAAATGAACCGTTATTCGGAGACAGCTCGTCTCGATCTATCTTTACTAACATTTACTTTATTCCTCCGTCATCTCTTTTCTTTTCATATGTTTTATGTATACACAAAGGATAGTCTTGATGCTGATTCAATAATGAACTATCGAATGATGCTAACGAATTCAATATTTGTTTATTCAATAAACAAACAGAATCAACGTGCGTATGCTACTGATTGAGCGTATTTGTGAAATGAATCGTTGAACTTTATGATTGGAACCCAAAACTTTGTTACCGATCCAATGCCACATTTTGTTCCCTATTCGGTCAGTTTTGCACGCATAATACCCCTTTTCTTTAGCAAGACTTCTTTTGGGGGGGAAAGCTATAATCGTATATAAGTAGACGTAGCCGCAAAGTAAATATGGCCGAAATATGGGATGTAGTATATTCAAATGTTAGTTTACCAACAACTGATAATTTATAGGATGATATTCTAAGCAGGAAAATATCAAAATCGATATTTATGTGACACTAGAAATCTCTAACACCCATAAGCACCTATAATGTGCCATAATTATTTACTCTTTTACTCTTTTACTTGTTTCAGTCATTTGATTGTGGCCATGCTGGAGCACCGGCTTTAGTCGAGCAAATCGAACCCAGGACTTATTCTTTGTAAGCTTATTACTTATTTTATCGGTCTCTTTTGCCGAAGCGCTAAGTTACGGGAACCTAAACACTCCAGCGTCATCATCAAGCAATGTTGGGGGACAAACACAGACACAGAAACATATACGTACACGTACATATATATATATATATATACATATATATATCCGACGGGCTTCTTTCAGTTTCCGTCTACCAAATCCACTCACAAGGCCTTGGTCGGCCCGCGGCAATAGTAGAAGACACTTGCCCAAGGTGGTAACAACCCGGAACCATGTGGTTGTTAATCAAGTTACTTACCACACAGCCACTCCTACGCCTATTACATATGTGCGTGTGTGTGTGTATGTTGTGTGGATTCAGTCCCACTGCGTGGCACCTTCGGCGAGAGTTTAAAACTTTCCTTTCTCTTCCAGATATTTCGATGCTCATGGGACAAAGACGACGGTAGTAAATACATTGAACTCGGTAAAATATTGGTGAAATTAAACTGGATTTTCCCGATTGTCCTTTATCAGTTTTAGGGCCAAATAAAGTGGGGAAGTAAATAAAAGTGTTTGCTTACAGAAGGAATAAATCTATTATATAAACGTTTAGGACACACTACACAAGCGTCGACAACTTAGCATTTAGTATATTCGCTCACTCGGCCTCAATAATATAACAAATACATGCATAGCACCAACTAAAATGTATAACGATTTAAAGCCATTAGCGACAGAGCAAACACTACCAGATACAATTCTATTGACTTGAACAGCCAGAAGTGAAGAATATTCGGTGGGATTCTTTTGGAATATGTGATGAAGATCATGATTTAATCAAAACTTCTTCAAATTTGGAACACGAATAATCATGACTAACATACCGGTCTATTAATTTTTCGATTTCCTGAAAAGCAACAACAAATCTAACAAAATTAAAAACAAACACACTAGCCCACAACTACCACCACCAACTGATTCATCATCTATACAACACAATACACAACTGCAAATAATGCGACGCAATATTTACTTCTACTCTAGATTCCTTGCCAAAATCTTATTTGAAGGCGTATATATTTGTAAATGCAGAGAAAGGGAGAGAGAGAGAGCTTGAGAGAGACATATATATATATATATATATATATATATATATATATATATATACGCGCATGCATACAGACGTACACCTCACTCACCTAAAAACGCGGGCAAACAAACAAGTATGTATGTGTATATATATATATATATATATATATATGTGTGTGTGTGTGTGTATGTATGTATGTATGTATGTATGTATGTATGCATTATGTGCTTTTGCGCGTGTGCTGGTGTTTAATAGTCAAATAGAAATAGAAGCTGACGTTCCGAAGTTCTTTTGTGTATCAACAGGAAATTTCATTTGGCAAAGCTTACCTGTTAATTAATTAAACGTTCACCTGACCTTATATTCGACTGATGATTTGCTTCAGTGATTAACAATGATAAGCAAGTGTTAATTGACCGGTGTCTGTATATAAGAGGAGTCTTTCCGGTACTCACCAGTTTAGTAATTATTCCCTAATTAGTGCGAAAGTCGGTTACTGAACCATTACGAATAATGTACAAAGTTCTTTTATGCTCAACACTGGCACATAAAAGCACGAACACTTGCATATACAGACGTATAGACAAATACATGCATAGAACAGTACTAAGAAGTACTTATATAATGATACATACATACACACACACACACACACACACACACACACACATATATATATATATATATATATATATATATATATATATATATATATAATGTATACACACACAAGCGTACTCACGCTCCTGTACGTGCATCTGAACACGTGTGCAAGAACGTACACAAATACGAAGACAGATATTTTCACATTAGTATACCGTTTTATATGAAACTATTGAAGATCAAATTCAAGGATCTCTCGATAACTTCACCTATCTATTTCAAAGTCGCTGTCTAATTTTCCTTGAAACAATATAACAATATATATCTATCGTTTTTAAAAAATATAAATCCGGGGAAGAAGCATATTCTAAGAAGTAAAGTAGCCAATGTTTTTTTATCTGTTTATGGACAGCTGACCATGGATAACCCAATAACCGACCTTCTCCAGTAATAGGTATATATATATATATATATATATATATATATATATATATATAATATATATATATATATATATATATATATATATATTTATATTTATATAAATAAGGATAAGATCGATATTTAAAATACCGATCTTATCAGGTGGCCACCATGGGAATAAAAAACCTTTCAAAGGTAATAATTATTTAAAATTATAATTTAGGGTATCTAAGAGATACCTCACGCTGGAAATAACAGTCAAAACTTGACTCTAAAACCACATTAAATGTTCATATATACATTTGTGTGAGTGTGTGTGTGTGTGTGTGTGTGTGTGTGTGTGTGTGTGTGTGTGTGCGTGTGTATGTATGTATTTCTGCATGCACATCCCAAATATTCTGTCACATACAGGTTACAGATATTTGAATAGACATTTACACAAACACAAACACAAACACAACACACACACACACACACACACACACACACACACACACACACACACACACACACACACACACACACACACACGAATATACATACATACATACACACATACATACATAAAAGGATACCCACGTTACCTACAAACATATACAGGTATATAATTTAGCCAAATAAGAGAAATGCGGTATATCTTCTCAAGCTACTTGATATAACCTACTCTCTGGCATGCTGGAAAAAGCAGTTAAATTCTCCTCTAGCTGCACTCTACGAACTGAATAGAATTATAGTATATAACAATACAACAATATCTGTTTCAACACACTAATTTACATCAAGAGTCTTGCAAAACGAATATATAAACGTAATTATAATATATTTCTTGAAAATATGATATACCTTGTCCATTGGTCTATATATGAAATTAACCTGTGGCTAAATGATATATGTACTCTTATGAATACACACACATACACACACGTACACATACAAACATGTATATGTGTATGTATATATATATATATGTATGCATGTATGTATATGCATATATATACAAGTATGTATATATATATATACACACACACATATACATATTTATGCGTATACACGTACGATGTACGTGTGAGCATATATATATATATATATATATATATATATATATATATATATATATATATATATATATATATATATATATATATATATATATACCTATATACATATATATATATATGTGTGTGCGTGCGTATTATATATATACGATATTGAGTGAGTGCGCACATTTATAATCTATATATATCTAATATATTTATCTGTCTTTCGAAGTTCCCCTCTTATCTGTTTCGTTCTCTCCTCCTCCTCCCTCTCTTCCTCTCTCTGTGTATATATATAGATATACATACACACGTACGTATATGTATACACATACATATAAATTCATGTATAGATACACACACACACACACATATATATATATATAATATATATATATATATATATATATATATATATATATATATATATATATATATATATATAATATATAAATGGGTATATATGCATACATGCATATATATTTATGTGTATGTATATATGGTCAGTCCTGCGTCTGTGTAAGTCTTTATATGTGAGTCTGCGGGGGGTGCCTGTGTGTGTGTGTGCGTCTGTATGTGTGTGTGTTTGTTTGCGTGACAGCTATGCTTTTCTAAAATGAATTAATAGCTCAAGCGATACGGCTATTCTCCGGAATTAAAAATGAATTATATTACCTTCTCATCCAAAGTCCACTAATTAGACCCCAACCCCGCCACCACCAACACTACCACCACTACCACCGCTACCACCATACTCTTTTGATTTATGTACTACAGTAATACATTGTTTCATACGCTGTGATTTACCACGACGCCATTTATAATTTTGCCTAATCAAGCCCGACAATTGTTTAATTATCTGGAAATAAAACAACAATTAATCATTATAGATGCTTTATGTCCGGGAAGAAGGTCATTTTATTTGTAACGGTCTTCTTGGTGTCTATGAAACTGATTATGCTGGTCTATAGATTTCTTTTGGTTTCGCATAAAGTTGATGCACTACACATATTAGCCTCGGCTTATGACAGATCTCAACATTCGTTTGGTACAATAAATGCACTAGAAGAAGGCGGGGCTCTATTGTAAGAAGGTTTTCTTGCCATTTACACGGCTCCGATTTCTGTCTTAATGCGTGGCACCTTGGGAATGAGTTTTCTACTATATCCCCAACGGGAGCTAAATCTTGAGGGGATTTAGTAAACAGAAACATTAGTTTAGTAATAAAGGAGCACTCCGTCGGTTACGACGACGACGAGGGTCCCAGCTGATACGAGCAACGGAACAGCCTGCTCATGAAATAAATGTGCAAGTGACTGAGCAATCCACAGACACGTGTACCCCTAACGTAGTTCTCAGGGAGATTAAGCGTGACACAGAGTGTGACAAGGCCGGCCCTTTGAAATACAGGTACAACTCATTTTTGCCAGCTGAGTGGACTGGATCAACGTGAAATAAAGTGTCTTGCTCAAGGACACAACGCGTCGCCGGGAATTGAACACACGTCCTTACAGTCGTGAGCCGAATGCCCTAACCACTAAGCCACGCGCCTTCACTAGTAATAGTAGTTTAGTAATGATGGCCAACACAACCACACCACGGTGAGAACCTCTATGTCATTACTACAAACAATGACACATGTGAACAATTAGCATAACAATACTTTAACTGCTATCACTTGATGCCTTGCCTCCCTTACCATTAAAAAAAATGTATAATTACCTTCTCGAGTCATACCAACTCATAAGGGTTTCCATGTCGTATGAATTGCCCACCTGAACGGGATGCCGGTCCGTTGCAGCTATTACTCATTTTTGCCATTTGAGTAGACTTGTAGCATTGCCCAGTCTAGAAATCGAAACCACAATCCTATGATCACTCCCATACCGTTAACCCTCAAGAATTCATATTACTCTATAATGTGTAATGCTTATTTCAATGAGTCATACATTGTTTCATGTATTTGGCATTTTGCAGAAGAGTTTTATCTTTTAAAATTGTATTGTAATAAGTGTACAAAAGACCGGATCTGTATAGTTTGTATATAAAACAGGTAGAATATGACGGGTTTAAGTGATAAAAGGTTAAACAAATCACAATATTCCTTATTTACATTATTTACATTTGATGGCTATTTGTCCTCATCTTGTTTGTTGTTAACACAACGTTTCGGCCTTCTTCAGGTGTCTTGGGGAAATTTCGAAACTGCGTTCTCCTTCCTAAGGTATAATAATAATAATAATAATAATAATAATAATAATAATAATAATATAATAATAATAATAATAATAATAATGATGATGATGATGATGATGATGATAATGATATTAATAACATCGAAAAATACCTTAGGAATGAGAACCCAGGTTCGAAATTTCCCTAAGACACCTGATAAAGGCTGGAGGGTGTATCAGCCGAAACGTTGTGTTAACAACAAACAAGATGAGGACAAATATCCGTGAAATGTAAATAATGTAAATAATTTACATAATTCCTCATCTCTTAAATATATAACTGTACAATATTCCTATCTTCATATAACTGTAAGATGCACCACCATCCTTTTATAAACCTCACTACAACAGCAAAATAACCATCACATTACTATAATTTCATCCATATGACTACATACTCCATGGCATTATTGATCTTGATGCAGACTCTGTGACACTGTATTAATCTTATAGAGTTTGTAATAATTTGGTAAATAACACACAACTACAGCTAATTTCGTAAACTAGCGCAGTAATAATGTCGAAGCTGTAGTAGTGATGAAGTGTGTAGTAGAGATAGGATTAAAAGAACTGATTGTTGTTGTTATTGTTGTTGTTGCTGCTGCTGTCTTCTTCTTCTTCCAATCAGGACTCACGTAAATTGGCCACAAAGCATAATCTCTAATTCGAGCCTACTCTAAGCTACTAAGAATGTGTGTGGCAACTTGAAGATCCACCCACCACACGCGATAGACTGGCGGTTGCACGGCTGCGAAAGCTACGGTGTTATCCTCATTCCGTAAACGGTGGCTTTTAACGGGTGGAGAGCTGAACCATCCTGGGGTACAGAGGATTCGCAATCTAGACTAGGGTCTGAAAGTTTACCACACCATAGTGGGTTACACCATGGTTCCTCTGCTTTGTGGCAGAAGTATAAAGAATGAGAAAGAGTAAGTTGTGGTGAAAGAGTACTACCCCTTCCCGCCGGTGCCTCGTGGAGCTTAGGTGTTTTTGTGCAATAAACACTCACGATGTCCGGTTTGGAATCGAAATCGCGCTCTTACGACTGCGAGTCCGCTGCCCTAACCACTGGGCCATTGCGCCTCCACTGCTACTGCTGTTGCTGCTGTTATTGTCGTCGTCATCGATGTTGTTGTTGCTGCCGTTGTAGTTTAGCCCCAGATCTGACTAATGGGTATACATCTTTTATCAAAGCTGCTCCAGCGACACTATGTTGACTTTTCGAAATTCTTGAGTAATTCAGCACAGATGATTATTGCCGTTGTTCAGTCGCAGCGCAGCCTTAAAAATATCTATGTTCGAAAACATTCCAGCCATGACCATCTCATTTGTATTGTGAAACATGCATCACATTGTCCAATGTTTTCTAAGACAGCAGAATAGAATTTGAAGGATATCTCTCTGTCTTTCTTGCACTTCAATAAGTACGGATCTCGTAATTATATATTAATATAATGTTCGTTGTAGAGTCACAAGATCGGGTTGCTTTGTTGTATGATGGCGGTATTTGTATTGTTGTTGCTATTCTGAACTGCAAATAATTCCCAGATGTAATGGCTTGATGCATAGTAAATATCATGCATTGGCATTACACTGAAAAGCATCATTACTAGAACCGCGTCTATATTATTACAGACTCCATTGCATTATCACTGATATTCTAAACTCTGTAGCATTATAGTAACATAGTGCAGTCTATAATGATATAATACTATTAGAACATCACTACAGAAGATTCGTTAAAATAGTGTAGTAACAATGTAGCTGTTGTAGTAAAGAGGCAGAAGCGCCTGGCTTAGTGGTTAGTGTTGCCCTTTGATCGTAAGACTGCAGGTTTGATTATTGTAGCGTGCTTCATTTTACATTGCTCCAGTCAACCCTAATGGGAAAAATGAGCATTCTTGCGACGGAGCGTCGTCCCGTCCACGAGAAGTATATATATACGCCATCGAATCCGGGAGACCGACCTTATGAGCCAAGAGTTCACCAAGGACCTTTGATCCATTTGATATATTCAATAGAACTGCTAGCACAAAGCAAGTGGTCATTCAATGTCACTGTTCGGTATTGGCAACATGATACTTCATAAATTCAGTACACAGATGCGTATGATTAATTTATAGAATCATGAAAACGGAGAAAGTCCTACGGTATTCCAATACTGATAGTAAAGAACATAACTAACTAGCGTAAAACATTTTGTAACTCGCTTTTCCTCGATTTCAATAATAATTCTTTATAATGGAGTAAAATGGTAAAACTATATTTGTTGAACATATTCTTGGCCATATTTAGAGAGATCTTATCACTTTTAGTATTAAAACTATATAACCATTTTACATGGCTTCTCACATGTTTCTAATAAATGTGAGAAGCTATACATTCTTTGGCTTTTGCATTTTTTATTTTGTTCAACGTGCTACCAATCTGTCAGCTCACCAACTTATTAAATACAAGTTCTCACGTAGACGCGTAAAGGCGCACATTCTAGTGGTTAAGGCTGTTGCACTCACAATTGTATGATTATGGTTTCCAATGTCGGAGCCGGAAGTGTGTTGTGTTCATGAGCAAAGCATTTGACTTTACGTCAGTTAGGTCCAATCAGGTGTAAACGAGTACCACATTATTTTGCTCGAAAGTTAATCCAGCAATAATCTGGCAATCCGTTCATGGTTGGGGTGGGGACAGTGCTGTAATTTAAGTCAATTTGAAGCCAGGAAACCATATATGGACACCAGATTAAGTTCCAGCCTTATTAGTACAGGAACGTATCACAGATCAAAGTATGTTTTCCATAATTTTCATGTAGTTTGTGAACAATAGCTGTGTTATTAATACTAATCTGGGATGAACCCAGCCCTTCAAGTAAGAGCATTAAACAGCAGAAGCTGAAACATGTATGCATGTATATATATATATATATATATATATATATATATATATATATATATTATATATATGTGTGTGTGTGTGTGTGTGTGTGTGTGTGTGTGTGTGTGTGTGTGTGTGTGTGTGTGTGTGTACATGTATGCATCTGCATATGTTCATGTTTGTAACCCACCGCTTGAGAGTTCATTTTATTTATTTATTTGCCTGTATCTTAGCTATTCAATTAAAGTTAACGTTATAATAAGAACCAGATTTAAAATAAGTACTGGTGTCGTTTTATTTAACTAACTCTACAGAGCGGTGCTCCAGCATAGCCGCAGTCCAATGACTGAAACCATTAAGAGAGTAAAAGAGGAAAAACTCTATTCGTCGAACATATTACTGGACGTATCTACAACGATCTTATCATTTTTGCTATTAAATCTATATCTCATGTTTTTAATAAATTTGAGATCCATATAAACTTTGGTATTTGATTTTTAGGCCTAAATTAAGCATTTAGTTAATCCATGTTGTCCATTAGTAACTTTAGTTAAAGAACAATAACTATAAATATATCCCAGATGTATATAATCGTTTGCCTCACTGGTACCTTTTTATTTCTTTATTGCCCACAAGGGGCTGAACATAGAGGAGATAAACAAGGACAGACAAAGGGATTAAGTCGATTACATCGACTCAAGTGCGTAACTGGTACTTAATTTATCGACCCCGAAAGGATGAAAGTGAAAGTCGACCTAGGCAGAATTTGAACTCAGAACGTGACTGCAGATGAAACACCTATTTCTTTACTACCCACAAGGGTCTAAACACAGAGAGGACAAACAAAGACAGACAGACGGATTAAGTCGATTATATCGACCCAGTGCGTAACTGGTACTTATTTAATCGACCCCGAAAGGATGAAAGGCAAAGTCGACCTCGGCGGAATTTGAATTCAGAATGTAACGGCAGAAGAAATACGGCTACGCATTTCACCCGGCGTGCTAACGATTCTGCCAGTTCGCCGCCTTACAGTTCGCGATACAGAAGCTACCTCATTTGTAGCTTCTGTATGGTTGAATAGTTATGAGGTGAACCTCGCGTTCGGTCCAAAGACGTAGCATAATGATTAAATATCCTTTACTGAATAGATCTTGCTTATGATCGATACTGGATAAGCAGAAATTGTACTGAACTAGATGGATGAATTATATCTTCAACTAAAAAGGTATGCACATGTCATACATTGTATTACACTGAATCCACCGCAGAATTACAATAAGGCCGCACGTACCTACAACATGTTCAACTACTTAGATGTTAATTCAAGGAGCAGGGAATTCAGATGATTGAACAAATGAATAATCATCGTCGAAATCGGTGGATAACCATCTGCCGGACTTACCTTATTTTCAGACACACAATGAGAATTGTTCACACTAAAGTTTGCAAAGCAAAAAAGTCAGTCGATTTATACACCAAGACGACTTTGAAAGACGTGAAATGCAACAGGATTGGAAAAATAATGATGATATTTCAATGTTTACAATACATGTTTACACTGCTATACTTCAACGATTTGAATGCTGTATAACAAATAAATGTGAATGTTCTATTAGAACAAACTATACTGCAGTTGTTTCCATGAGAGAAACTCTCATATTGGCTTGAGAGTTACTCTCATGGTAACTACAGCAGTATCGCCTGTTCTAATAGAACATCCACGTTTAATTCGAGATAAATATTAACTCCCGGTATTAATACTGCTCTGTCGCTAATATATACTTGTTAGCAATGTTGGTATTACTTAACATTTCATCAATCATGATATAATTACAATTCTTTAAACTGTTCCTGAAAAATATTTGCATGTTCTGTTTCCTTCATCGAAATTCTAATGAGACCCTAAACGACTTATTCTCATCCATTTTAATATTCTTTTAACGTAAGAATAGGAAGTTTCATATATTTTGGCTGAAGTAAAACAGCCAGATGAGAGAGTCGTTAGCACGTCAAACAAAATGCTTAACGGAATTTCTTCCGATTCTTCATGTTCTACGTTCAAATGATGCCAAGGTCAACAGGCCTTTCGGGTCAATAAAATGCTGCCAATTACTGGGGTTGAAGTAATCAGGTTCCCCGTCACCTCTCTCTAAATTTGCTGGCCTTGTTATAAATCTTAAAACAATAGATATTAGGTGAAACTTTCTGTAATTCCCACTGGATAAAACATCCGATATTATTTTCACCAATTTTTCACTCCCCCGAGATTTTTTACCAAAATTACTTCTGGGACTATTTCGTTTCGTCTATCTCTGAAGTATATTGCTTTGTTTTCTTTTTCACTTTTTTTTTAAATATACGTCTTTAAAGGCTAGACTATAATCTGTTTCGATCAATTAAATTAATTATTGATCTTCTACTATTAATAACTAGTACTTCGATATTAGTGTTTTGTGCTAGAACCGCTGTGTGTGTGCGCATATGAGAGAGTTCATGTATGTGTAATGCTGTGTATTTATATGTACCAATGTATATTAATATGTCTGTGAATTTTCGCATACAGATATGTGTGTGAATGTTGGTACCATGCCAAAGGTCCTCAAATAACGCTTTCAAAATAAGCTGGGCGTGAAATTCCAACAGCTTAAGCCCTCCGATTTGATTTGAAAACTTTATTTTCTTCTTATATTGATTTTTCCCACATTTTCTATTCTACTTATTAGTTTGTTTTATTTATATATCTTTTTACGGGAAGGTCAACCTAATTTTCTTTAGAAAATAACTTCACAAACTTTCCTTATTTACATATATAATTTTTATGACTTTGCCTTTATCGTATTTTTCCATTTGTTTTTCTTTCATTTCATTTTTACTTTATAGTATTTGTTTCTTTAGTAGTCGTATTTTGTCTGCCGTTACGTTCTGAGTTCAAATTCCGCCGAGGTCGACTTTGCATTTCATCCTTTCGGGGTCGATAAATTAAGTACCAGTTACGCACTGGGGTCGATGTAATTGACTTAATCCGTTTGTCAGTCCTTGTTTGTCCCCTCTATATTTAGCCCCTTGTGGGTAGTAAAGAGATAGGTATTTCGCCCGTCGTTACATTCTGAGTTCAAATTCCGCCGAAATCGAGTTTGCTTTTCATCATTTCGGGGACGATGAAATATGTACCAGTTACGCAATGTGCTCGAAGAAATCGACTATCCCTCTCCCCCATATTTCAGGCCTTGTGCCTTTGGTAGAAAAGGATATTTATTATGTTCGCTTGCTATCTGAAGTAGAGTTAGTGATTTTATCTAACATCAACCGTTCTAGAGATTAGTCACTTAGTAATATATATATATATTATATATATATATATATATATATATATATATATATATATGTCTATATATATATATGAGAGAGACCACTAAGTGGATCCCTTGTATGCTAAAAATAGACGTCAAACCGCCCTACCTCAGCATACAAATTAGCATACAAGGGATCCACTTAGTGGTCTCTCCTCTTTATATATTTGAATATAATTCACGGTCCTCAGATGTTTTTTAACCATGCTGACCAGTGGCTGAAATATATATTATTTAATAACATTAATTTCTACTCTTATTTAATTTCAAATATCTGTGTTCTCTAGCCAGTTGATTCACTGATGAATATCCTTCACTGCGGTTATTTTCCGAATTAGCGCGCTAGTACGAGGGCTTTTGGATCGAAGATACATGATATTGGAACCTTATATACGCCTGTCCTCTCACGGCGAAGGGTGGTGTTCAGTTCCATTGTCGTGTCAGCTCGTAAACATCTAGCGTCTTGCTAATTTGGGAACACATATTTCTGTGTAGGGCGGTTTGGTGTCTATTTTAAGCATACCAGGAATCCACTTAGTTGTCTCTTCTGTTATTTATATTTAAATATTAATCACAGTCCTCGGACGTTCTTTAACTATGCTGACCACTGCTTGAAATTGATATTTGATATTTATTTCTACTTTTATTATATATACTAGCAGAAAAACCGAGTGGTTTTCTGCTAGCCACTCCATAATATCTTCACATTTGATTCCCAATTCTAATAATTTTTATGATATTTTACGTCTAATTATTTCTTTGTATAATAGTGCCCACTTGATTAGCCAATATTGCTTTCATTGTTTTATCACAGTCATAATCGTTCCGAAAGAGGCAATTCGTTATATATATTTACCATTAATAATTGTTAGAACTTACATTAATAATTGGTAGAACTTACAAAGGTGTGCATCAGCAGATAGTTAAGAGAGAGAGAGAGAGAGAGAGAGAGAGAGAGAGAGAGAGAGAGAGAGATGGATGGATGGATGGAGGAATACACCCACCTACCCACACACTTGCAAATGTCTGGTGCTGTGAGAACACATGGGATTGGCGTTTCCTTACTTTTTAAAATGATCTAATACAACAATATCATTCATTCGGCATGTGTTGAAATATGACATAATTTAATTTCACACAAATATATGTTACTTTACATATAATTTATGTGTTAATTCTATTTGCCTTAAATTATTTACTCTAAAGTAGTATCCCCTTGTAGACACAATTGTCAGTAATCATACTGTTTCCATTTCTCCCAGCCAATATTTTTACATTAGCCTTCTTTCGAACTCTAGATAATGCAATATACAGCTGACCCTATACAAATAATTGCATCGGAAGATATATTCCAACTTGTTCAAAAGTCTGTCCCTGTGCCTTGCTGCACGTCAAGGCAAAATCTGGCTTGATAGGAAATAGTTTGCGTGTAAATGTGAATGCAAATTCCATTTCTTGGAATACATATAGTATTCTTGGGATTAGCAGAGTTGATCCTGTATAAGGACCAGAAGCAAACTCTACCTCAATAACATGATAATGTAAACTGACAATGATGCTGCGTGTGCCATTGCAATGTCCATTAGAAGTATCTAAATTTCTTAGAAGCATTATGCATTATTTTTTCTTCGGTCTGAGAATGTGTGGTGGAAACCCTGATTATGTAAGTGTGTTGATGAACTCGACTGAGTACAGAGTTTCATTATCAACTCTATCTGAGCTTCTGTGTACTTTTAGCTCACCAGGGGTCCTGGTCAACAGAAAAGCATTCAAAAACGATTGTGCTGCTTCATTTGTTGGAATAACAATGGTTGTATTTGCAAGCCACACAGGATTTGTGAAGTTATTTTGAGGTTAGCATATACAGAATCACATAACTCTGAAATTGTATCACTTTCAAGGCAAAGGTCATTGGATAGTTTGATTTTGAATTCACCTAGGCTTTGTTCTACAGAAATGATACGATTTTCTACTTCAAGAATGTAATTAGCAAACTCTCTTTAATCAGAATGTCCTTTTGTAAGAAGACGTAGATTGGTTGTCAACTCCACCACTTATACATAATCGCAAAGAATAGATCTCTTTAGTGTTACACCAAAAATTTGTGACGTGACACCATTATTTTGAATTAGAATATTCTCCTCTCGGCCATGTGTAGCGGAAACAGAATCATGTCCACGTCTCAGTGCATATTTAGACATAATGTTTCAGACGCTTTGCCCTGGTTTCATCTGATTCAGTTGCTCGTCTTTCTCTCTGCCGTTGTACCTTTGCTGATAAATTTTCTTTTTCGGTAGTATCTTATGCATGAATGAAAGCTCGTTAAGAACTATCTTGTTTAGCGTGCTACAAATAGCAGCGATCAAATAGAAATTATTGTAACAACTTTAGCTTTCCAAGTAGCCATACCAACAGAATCACTTCTTCCTTTAAAAAAAGAAATTATACTGTTATATTAAAGAATTTTCATTTTATCAAATATATTCAAAGTCCGGAAATTGATAATATTACTGAAATTGTGTTTCGTATCAAAGTTATATAGCAATTATTAAATTATCATTAATGAAAATAGAGGCGAGCCAGAATGAGAGACTGTTGCAAATTAAAACGTAAAATGTTGCCGCAACGAATTAATAGTGTTTATTATTAAACATTAAAATCTACTCCGCAGTGAATGCAATATTAAAATTTATGAAGAATCGGACGCAGTGAATGCAATGAATATTTAAATTCAATAAGCTTCAGAAACTGAAATTATAGATTTCTGAGAACATAAATTTATAAAACTATTTCCGGAAATTTCAGAATGTCACTAAAGTTCATCCTGACCACGATGTTTCTTGTTAGCCTTTCACTTGATGGTGACCTTAATATGAGCTCTGCGTTGATTATTTGAATCCTTGTCATTACTATGTATATATGTATGTGCGTGTGCATGTGAACGTATGTATGTGAGTGTACACGTGTGCACGTGTGTGTATTTGTATGTTTGTATGTATGTGTGTGTGCATATATGTGTGTATGTGTATTCTCTAGACACATCGCTAAATAATCTTTACGAATTTTGGAACGAAATCAGCAATTTGGAGAGAATGGAAAGTCTATTATATCGACGCTGTATTCAACTGTTATTTATTCTATCAACCCCGAAAGGATTAATGACAAAGCCGACCTCTGTAGAGTTTGAACTCAGATCCACATGTTTTAATAACACTGTGTAAAAGTCACTACTAAATATATATTAATTTAGTGAAACTACTGCTAAAGATTTAATCATATACCACTGTGTATACTAGATACCATCATTGTGTAATATCAATGAATATACTAGTTACGCTGCAAGCTACTTTTTCAATGGCGTCACCATTTAATTTACATATTTACTGATATAATTCAGTCCGTAATGTGCACCATTGATAATGTTTTGCATACTGAAACCGCAGTTATCAATGTGTTAAATATTTCATAGTTCAGATTTTATCATTTAACGTTCTGCAATGACGTTGTAAATATGAAATACATCAAACCATATATTTTTCTGAGGAAAGATAGGGGTGTCTACATCTCTTATCATAATCCAGTCAAGTAATTTTATTCTCAGACGTCTATAATTTCCGTGGAACAAAACCAGCAATTTGGACCCTGTACTCAACTATTATTTATTCTATCAACCCCGAAAAGATTAAAGATATAGCCGACCTCTCTGGAGTTTGAACTCAGACATCCATCTTTTAATAACACCGTGTAACAGTTACTTCGAAATATACATTAATTTTGTGAAAACTAAATAAGAAAACTAAAGAAAAATTTCTTTAATACAAAATAAAACACCTTGCGACATTCTTTGTATATTATTATAGATAGTATGTACATAGTTATCTTAAACTCTTGTAATTTTCAAGTTCATATATTCAATTTATTTTAGCCCGGCCAGCTTTGTTACCAATCACTAAATGTTTTATTTTTTGAACTCTATATCTGAACGAATATTGTTCAGCTTACCTGACATGACCAGATTGTTTGTAGCTGACGAGAACAAATGAAGTTGAAAATATGTCTAAAGATCCGCTAACGACAAAATATCAGTGTTCCGTGTGTTTTTTAACACACGAATCTCTACAAGAAATGTTTTCCTTTGTCAAAATAGTACAGCTAGCGCCGTTCTCCTTTTGCTTATAAAATATTCATGTGATACACATCGCTAATTTAATCTAATACTGTTTCACATGTGTATCCTAATTTCAACAATACTTTCTTTTACAAAGACACCCGATTAAAAATTGATTCTATAGAATTACATTTATTTCGTATTGGGAACAAAAGCAAATTACTCTAGTGAACGCAAGCATGTTTTCACAAAGATAAGATATAAAGGGCGACATCATGTTGCCAGCTTACTTTTCAACGTAGCCGATCTCTGTATACGAGTATAAAAAACTAGAGATTGTAAAAGTGATATTGTAATAAAACAGACATGCAAATATGTGTGTGTGCGTGTGTCATTCTACTGTATATGTATGTATGTATGTATGTATGTATGTATGTATGTATGTATGTATGTATGTATGTATGTATGTATATATGTATGCGTGTATAAAACCACATGCATATGGGAAAATGTTTGAGATGACAAACAGGAAAAAATATTTAATGCATAACAATTTGTGCAGACTTTATTAGCTGAAAGTTCTTGAACCGTAACACTGATTTACTTGTTATCGCCTGAGACAATATATAAGCTAAAGTGCGACAATATGTCAGCAAAATATTCGCAAAGACTTAGAAATATGACTAGTTGCCAATACCTTAAGATTTGATTATTTGCCGAAAAAGACATTAGTAAAGGTTACACATTCATGTATTTAGGTGTCACGCACATAACACAATGCACTGATCTTTTTCCCGTGCGAAACATGTGATTCTTTTCAGATCTTCGGTATTATACGTATAGATCATATGCA
>NC_043001.1:84769997-84772497 GCF_006345805.1 Octopus sinensis | reverse complement strand
AGACCACCGAACTCGCGGTCGTAGGATCGCGGTTTGGATTCCGAGACGGGGCGTTGTGAGTGTTTATTGAGCGAAAACACCTAAAGATGTACGAGGCTCCGGCAGTGGGGTAGAGTGGCGAACCCATTTGACGGATATTTGTCCTCATCTTGTTTGCCGTGTTAACAACAAACAAGATGAGGACAAATATCCCTCATGTGACTGCAGCCATGCTGGAACACCGCATTTAGTCGAGCAAATCGACCCCAGGAATTATTCTTCGTAAGCCTAGTACTAATTCTATCGCTCTCTTTTGCCGAACCGCTAAGTTACGGGGATGCAAACACACCAGCATCGGTTGTCAAGCGATGTTGGGGGGACAAACATAGACACACACACACACACACACCACACACAACACACATATATATATATATATATATATATATATATATATATATATATATATATATATATATACGACGGGCTTCTTTCAGTTTCTGTCTACTAAATCCACTCACAAGTCTTTGGTCGGCAGAGTCTATAGTAGAAGAGACTTGCCCAAAGTGCCACGCAGTCGGACTGAACCCAGAACTATGTGGTTCGTACACAAGCTACTTACCACACAGCCACTCCTGCGACTATGGAATGAATGATAATCATATCTGATTAGGATCACACATCCCCAAATCCATAAAATAATATTTCATTGAAAAGAATCTATGAAACATAGCTACAACATATACATAGTATGTACCAGAGAAGTTCGAATTTAAATGTTTCTTTTTGATAATCTATAAAGCTAGAAACTCAGAACTTACTCTGAATCGTCCGTGTTTCTCATGAAACCATCTCATGTAATCATGAAAGATATCATAAAAACAGTCGCAGATGTAATCCACTCGGAATATATCCATGTTCGTCCTACCGTGGAATCCTGCAAAGAAACAAAACTTTGTGTTGCTGAGTTAAATATTGGTGTCGTAGTTGACCAACGGCTATTTCTAATCATGAGTGTTAGGAACATATGATTTGATTAAAATATTTTACATATGCTTATTTTTATAAACACTTGCGCGCACGTGCACACTTACACACACACGAAGGGGTGCTGAAAAGTTCCTGACAGTAGGTAAAAGAAAATAAGGAATTAATTATGATATTTCATTCACCATATTCCTCTCTCAGATTCATACACAAATTTCAGCAGTCCTTCAGTTTTCTAATTCCTGTAAAAGAACTCGGAACGTCGGGCCTCGAACTAGGCCTTTCGTGACACCTCTAAAACCAGGAACTTTTCAGCAACACCTCGTATATTTTTATCATCATTTCCATCATCATCATCATCATCATCATCATCATCATCATCATCATCATCATCATCGTCCTCATCATCATCATTTAACGTCCGTTTTCCATGATGCTGGAATGGATTGGACGGTTTGACAGGAGTTTAATACAGCAGTTTAATATTGCAGAGTAATATAGCGTAAATATATATCAAACACTGAATCGATATATGTGAAAATATTCTGTCAAAATATCGAAAATTTTGGGGAAATTGACGCATGTACATTTTCCATACATTCGTGTCTTGGGCCTATGAAACGTCATACATAGCTTTTTATAGACATTTACAAGTGAACGCCAGACTGAACACACACACGCACACCACACTACACGCACGCACACTCATAACCTCATGCACATATGTACACACTCAGACAAATATCATCGAGACAGCCAGGAAAAATGAGAGAGAATATTTGGTGGTGATTCTGCTGTAAAAACAACAACATTTAGAAAAACTGTTTAGCTAATTATTATCTCAGCTTATACTGCATGTTTCATTCACCTCGATGGAGTTTAGACACAGAACAGTATGTTAATATATGCATGAGTTCTTTTGTGTCTTGTCGTAAATTGTGTTTACGAATTATAATATATTCTTTGCACTTCTAAATCAGGTTTTGTAGTTAAAATACCAGTTTCCATTGGCTCATTCTAAAACCCTTTTATTTGTTGTTAAAGAGTTAATTGAGAGTTTTTTAATTAACTTACATTTCCCATAGGAATCAAGAAATAAATGGACGCATTATTGCGGTAAACAAGACATTCAATCCAATTATTCATTCAAACATTTCTGCCTAATTTACCAACTCTACAAACACTATATTAGGCATACCATTCCATGACAAGAGACAAGAATCGCTGGTTAGATAAGAAGCTTCCAGCTTCTCCTGGTCTCCATCTAAATACGATATGCTTCATTCTACGTGACTGGTTGTAATATCGTGTGATTCAAATATCTGCTTCAGCTGATAACAAGCCCTACGGCCTAAGAACTGGTAATTGGTTCTTGTATTTGACCGTGAAGGAAATATGGTATGTGTAAATTAAATGCATCCTGTAGTAATTTCGCCAGAATATTTTAAGCTCTCAAAGCGGCGAGCTGGCAGAATCTTTAGCACGCCTGCCAAAATGCTTGCAGTATTTCGTCTGTCTTTGCATTGTGACTCCA
>NC_043001.1:84759997-84764997 GCF_006345805.1 Octopus sinensis | reverse complement strand
AACCATTTAATTCCAAGATTTACATCTAAATATGAAACATCATGAAAATTGTTCAAACTCAAGTACTTCTTGAGCGACATATTTCTTCATTCGAGTCAATGCAGAATTACAGATAGCATTTACGGAAGTTTGATTTATTATCAGCCAACCCTGTACACACACGCACACACAGATAGACACCCCTCCACACACATACACACACACACATGTCTGTTTACCAAACCCCGCGCTCTGAACCACTACGCCATATATATATATGTGTCCATACTGAAGTAGGTAGTTTCTACCTACTTCAGTATGGAAACTGATGTATATCGATAAGAAGAGGGTTTAGCAATGCGTTCGCCATTATCACCGATAATAGCTAATATATACATGGATACTCTGAGAATTTGGCTTTAGGATCAACACCATTAAACTGACCCTATGGCTGCGATATGTTAATGACACCTTCACACCCTGGTCCCACCAGGAATATGTCCAAGTGCTGTTAGATCATGCGAACTCAATAAAGCCATCCATACAGCTCACAATGGAAAAAGAAAAAGACAATCAGCTAGCATTCCTGGACGTTTTAATAACACGCGCCAAGTATGGATTCAGGACATCCGTCTGGCGCAAGCCGACCTTCACTGGACGATACCTCAACTTCAACTCCCACCATCCATACAGTGTAAAAAGTGGCATTGCTCATTGCCTAAAACATCGATACCCGTGATACCCACCAAGTTCAGTAACAATCTATTAAGCAACAACTACTCCAAAAGTATACTCTCCACTCCAATTATGAAGAAAAAGAGTGGATGAAACCTATAATCTCTCCACAGTCTGTCTACCCTATGTGAAAGGCCTCACGGGGAGATATTGATAAATCGGGTGTAGCTGATCATGCATGGAAAAATGGAGACCATCTCCCCCTGTGTGATGAAGTTAAAATAATAGACAGAGGACACCACTGGAAAATACGAAGACTAAAAGAAGCAGCACATATGCTAGGACACATCAACCTCCTAAGCAGACCGAGTGCAGATGTGAACAGCATGAGGGAACCGGTATTAAGGAAGGCGGTGAGCTGGCAAAAACGTTAGCACGCCGGGCGAAATGCGTAGCCGTATTTTGTCTGACGTTACGTTCAAATTCCGCCGAGGTCGACTTTGCCTTTCATCCTTTCGGGGTCGATAAATTAAGTACCAGTTACGTACTGGGGTCGATATAATCGACTTAATCCGTTTGTCTGTCCTTGTTTGTCCTCTCTGTGTTTAGCCCCTTGTGAGTAGTAAAGAAATAGGTATTAAGGAAGGATAGAAGTATAATAGATTTTTAAGCCCTAAAATTCACTCCATGATTGCCCACGAGCATATGGCATAGTGGTTAAGATCTCGGACTACTAACCCCAATACTCCGAGTACGATTCCAGGCAGTGACCGTAATAATAACAACAATAATAATAATAATAAGAAGAAGAAGAATCACAATAATAATAATGATAATAATAATAACATCGAAAAATAGCTTAGGAATGAGAACCTAGGTTCGAAATTTCCCCAAGATACCTGATGAAGGCTGGAGGGTATATCAGCCTAAACATTGTGTTAGCAACAAACAAGATGATGACTAATATCCGTCAATGTACATAATTCCTCATCCCTTAAATATAGAACTGTATTATATATATAACTATTGAAAACTATTCTAAAATGTTTCATCTTCAAAGCTGCTGTCGTGCTGGAGCATCACCGTTGCATATTTAACGTGAATGACAATAAGAAAATAATGAACTAGCATTTCTTTAATCTAAAAGATGACAGAAAGATAAGGCGTCATGGAAAATTAGAGATTTCAGATCTGAGTGGTTGATCTATTTGTTAATTTATGTAGAGTACAAAGGTTCAGCATACTAAAATGAGTCCTTATTTTTACTAAGATATTTAAATATGAGAAATATGTTGTGGCTATTTCGAACAACACAGAAGCATCTTCGTTGATTCGCTCATCAGGAGCTAATACACACACACACACACACACACACCACACACACACACACACACACACACTCACACACACACACACACACACACACACACATACACTCACACACACACACACATACACACACACATATCTAGATAGATAGATAGATAGATAGATAGATAGATAGATAGATAGATAGATAGATAGATAGATAGATAGATACGTTGATGGATAGCCAGAACTCTATATCTCTCTTTTGTTTTCTCTTCTCTATATCACATCTTTGATATCCTTCAGAGCCAAGTATGAGAAGGTCAAGTGGGTTCTTATGCATGCTTGTAATACAAAGATACCTAAAGAATAAGTGAATGTGTAGTACCAGCTACCATGTATACTTGCTTGCAAGTGACAGCTAAGCGAACCATTCTTCTGAAATCATCATTGCAATGAATGCCACACTTGATCCGAATGGAGGACATTAAAGGCCATCAAGAAAATGCTCAACAGCGAACTAAAGTGCAGAAGCCTTCGAAGAGGGCGCAGGGCACTCGAAATACCTTTATAAGATGTTGCTGCACAATTTACTAAATGTTCGAAAGATGAACATGCGCAAAATTGGATTACCGTAAATCCTCGAGTATAGTCCGCCCTTGAGTATAATACGCAGGGGACTTTTAGGGGGTTGTATCTCTGAAAAACCTAAACCTTGTGTATAATACGCACCGTTTCTCTAACTTGAGTCAAGGAAGCCTATATAACATCCTTGGTTTGTAAAAATGTATACGGTAACGTGCTTTATTATTATTGTACATATATAACATAATGCAAACGTGTAGCTTTTTTTGAGCATTTTGTTCGCAGAAAATAAAGAAATAACAGTAATAATGTTTAATAAATGTTACTAACTGCAAGCTATGGATGATTTAAGGTATTTTCGCGCCCGACATCACAAAATGTGTCTGAATAAACATTACCGGAGAGCAAATAGAGACTCGGACAATGCTTAGAAAATAATTTTCATTTTTAACCTCGTATATAATACGCACTAGGGATTTTCACCTTTAAATTTTGGGGGAAAATGCGGATTATACTCGAGGGTTTACGGTATCTAATTTATATTCCTTCTGAACTAGAGGATAACTATAATTCTCCATGGGACACATGATGCGTATGGAGGTAAATATCCCTAAGGCGATTACCAGTGAGTTGAAATGTGGAGACCTTTGAAGAGCGTATCCGAAGTTCTTTTATCAAGAAATCCATCAAAAGGCTCCTCAAAAAGTCGGTTGGCTTGTTTGGAGAACCGCAGTTGTTTGTTCAAATGCTGGATTACATTCTAAAAATCAAGGCAGCGAACTTAAAAGCTGTAAAATGTAAACGAAAATACACTTACTGCTTTTGTAATGGCTCCATTCCGAAAACTCAATCCGTTTGTCCTGAAACTGAACTCCTGCTGCGGAGAACAGCATTCGAAGGACCTCCGCCCGTCCTCGGCCGTTGAAATAATACAACGTATAGGAAGGCATCTTACTACTTCTTTGTCTCGGTTGCTTATGCGAAGAAAACTTTCTTCATGATACAATTTAACGACCATTTCTCCTCCCCACCTTCTCCTTTCATCTCCCCCTCTTTTTGTTTTCTTCTTTACTCAGTTAGATTTATTTTTCTCTTTCGTCTTACTTCCAGCATTTCTTTCTCCCTCTGTATGCACACATATATTTATGCATAAATGACTGTCCATATACTTACACAACCACAACACACACACACACACACACACACACACACACACACACACACATACACAAGCATATATATGCAAATGTAATTATGTACAAATGTATTTGCATATATATATATATGTATGTATGTATGTATGTATGTATGTATGTATGTATGTATGTATGCATGATGTATGTATAGTCTTACCTGTACATATGGTTGGTATATTCATATGCATATATGTATGTTTCAATATTTCTGTTGTTACCTTGTTACCAATCTTCTCTAATTACCAACGCCCCTCTTCCGCCTATCTTCCACTTCAGTATTTTACTTCTCGTTTCTGTCTGACTGTCTGCCGTCTCTCTCTCTCTTTCCCTCCCTCTCTCCCTCTTTTTCTCTCACTCCCTCTCTTTCCCTTCTCTCTCTCTCTCTCTCTGTAACTATCTATCTATATGTTTTTGTTTTCTCTTTCTCTATCTTCCTCCGCATTTCTTCTTCATATTTTCTGCCCCCTCTTTCTTTCTCTCCTTTCTCTTTCGGCCCTTAATTGCATACGCGTAATATATAACCATAATTTACGATACTACGCCATTATAATTTAACACTTCCTTCCTTACTCTCTTCCATTAAACAATCCTTCCATTCCACCTACTCCGACACCACCTCTCTGTACAGCACCTACCACGTCACACCCTCAACCTGTCCTCAATTAACCGCCGATATCCTGCATTGTCTTCTAAAATTACTTCCTATTATGTTCTTAGATTTGACAAATTAAAATTTACAGTTTATTGCGAAGTAAAAATATGGGACTATTTATATGTCGGAACGAACACAAACCACCAAACATAAGTCAAACGCATACTCACACAAACGCACACAGACGTACCCATGAACACGCACATGCACGCACGCAAACACATACACGTACACGTAGGCGGTGTCTTCCTTTCTTACATGCACATTTAGAAGTGCAGACACATATACGAATATATATATATATATATATTATATATATATATATATATATATATATAATATATATATATATATATATATATGTATAAAACACACACATAAAAACATACACATCATACACATACATGCACACACACACACACACATACACACACGACAATATGCATGTAAAAACGAACATATTCGTAAATGCGAAAATGCGAGTGATAGAATTTAGAGATTGGTAGACAGACAGGAAGACAGACAGACAAACAGACAGACAGAAAGACAGACAGACAGAAAGACAGACAGATAGATGGATAGATAGATAGATAGATAGATAGATA
>NC_043001.1:84752497-84754997 GCF_006345805.1 Octopus sinensis | reverse complement strand
ATTTTAATGATTGAGGTTGTTTTTATTCTTTTGTCTTTTAACCGTTTCAATCGCTAGACTGCGGGCATGTTAGTCCACTGGCTTGAATGGTATTAGTCGAGCAAATCGCCCTGGATTTTCTTTAAATCTAGTACCTATTCTAAATTCTCTTTGGCCGAACCGTTAATTTGGTGAGTCGTAAAAATACGAGGCCGATGGGGGAAAATGCACACGAAGACATTTGCATATATCTATATATGCATGTGTGTGTGTGTATGTTTTTGTGTGTGCATGAATATTATATATATATATATATATATATATATATATATATATATATATATTATATATATATATAAAATTAATTTACGAAGGTGTCATTAATTCTATTATTATCCAATATAACAATTTTAAAAATGATAATAACAGAATCAATGACACAGGCGATAGCAAGTAAAAAAAAAAGCATTAAATAGCCGAGGGATTAAAATTAATCAAAGCATATACTAAGTATGTCTACCTGATTGAAATAACAGTCCAAACTCTTATTATTAAATCGCCCAAAAATACACCGGTGAAAAACTACAGAAATAAAACGAAGGCAAAATCAGGTTAAGATAATCTACTAACATACATTTAAGTATTAGTCCTAATACTTAAATGTATGTTAGTAGATTATCTTAACCTGATTTTGCCTTCGTTTTATTTCTGTAGTTTTTCACCGGTGTATTTTTGGGCGATTTAATAATAAGAGTTTTGACTGTTATTTCAAGCAGGTTGACATACCTAGTATATCCTTTGACTAATTATATATATATATATATATATACGCGCTCGCGCGCACACACACGCACCATACGCTTTCTCAGTTTCCGTTTTCTAAGTTCGATCGCAATGCATTGGTCCTTCCAGAGCTATAACTGAAGACTCTTGCCCAAGATGCCGTCGGACTGAACCCGAAACCACGTGGTTACAAAGCGATCTTCTTTACCACACAGCTATGCGTGCGCTTATAATACTACTATTTAGTTCTATTACAAAATGCTATTACAAAAGAAAAGAAGAAGTGTATCGTTAGTGTATATTTTTATTCTAAACGTTTGTCATTATTACGCCATCATTTAATTGTTTCCGTTCCGACACATCGTCTCAAATGAAGTCACTTACCAAATGAATACAACTTCGTGATCGTATTATTTAAAACGCTGAAAAATTGCATAAGCACGTTCTGACAGTTCCTGACTCATTATCAGATTTCCTGAGTAATTATTGTTAAAATTGATCTTTAATTTCTAATGACTTCCTATGTTTGAAAGCCCTATCTGATCTTGTTTATCGTCACATTTCAATTGGCCATTGAATGTTAAAAGACGTGCGTGTGTTGCTTCTCTGATAAGACCTAAGGTTATTGATTTTCTCCTTGTATTTTAATGATAGCATTTATTGTTTCAATCAATATTGTCCCTTTTGTTTATTCTACGGTAACTATAATTCATTTTTATCATGTTTCAATTGTCGGTATATTTTTGCAAATAATAAAATACTGTCCAAACAAATATGGTGTTATTTCATTTAGATGTTGGCTTAATAACAATTTTGATACAGAATGGCCTTGATCAAACAATATGGGGGAGGCGAGTTCCGTAATAATTTATAACCCAAGCACAAGCTTTACAGGAACGGGGTACACCACACGAAAACTTGATTGACATTTTTCTGTTGCCTCTTCCTCTGTGGGAAAAAGATTGTAGAATGTGAGACACAGCAGAAGGATTCTAGAAAGTAGAATTTGGGCTGAGTGGCTGTCTTGCGTAACAAGAGGTTCCTAAATAGCTCACTTTTCACGAAAACTCCTTTGTCCTGATTTTTCATCTTGCTTTACACAAACAGCTTTGACCCTCATCTGCAATGTTCTTAAAGTATTTTTTTTATTTCTGGTATCGTGTGTGCACGACCGGATGTGTGTGTGTGTTGGGGGGGGGTGTCCTGTAAACTAGAAAAGAAAGTGGATTTCATATTGTCAGTAAGTTGTTCGAGACCACTAATGTACAAATTTTTCCTGCGTGTAAAATTCAGATGACGGACATTGTGTGAAAACCTGAAGGATGCATCCTTCACAAGATTGATTGGTAGACGCAATTCGTTTCTTGTTTTAGCAATAGCATCTCGTCAAATTTGTGTCTTTAAATGTGTCCACCCACTACCTAGGTCTTGGATCTTAAGATAAGTTCCTTGATCTTCCCGCCAGCTGTAGTGTCCTTATAGAATGTGAAAACTGCTCTTTTACCTTTGATAAAGCGTTAGAAAAATATCTACAAGCATACGCATCCGGGGCAGTTTAATTTCTCAAGAACCGATTTGTTTAACATTGGCAATACTAGAAACACTAAGGTAACTTGTACGTGATCACTCGACCTGCAAGTGTTAGCAGCAAAATCCCCTTCAAATCACTCCTCATTTCTTCATCTTAGAAAGCATTCAATGATCTGGTCGTGCATTTCCTGCGTAGAGGGAATGGCAA
>NC_043001.1:84738799-84747397 GCF_006345805.1 Octopus sinensis | reverse complement strand
CGATATAATCGATTTAATCGTCTATCTGTCCTTGTTTGTCTCCTCTGTCTTTAGCCCCTTGTGGGTAGTAACGAAACAGGTAATCATTTTTATACGTAAGATAGATGTGGTTAGGAAGCAGTAATTTCTAGGGAAATGGAGTTTAAAAGTTCATTTTTCATGTCAGGTTTAATTTCAATAGATGTTTGCTGTTCAATTTGTTTCTCACCCCCCACCACTAAGACACACAAGCACAAACGCACACACATGATGATTCTACAACGTAGAGGTTGACAGTAAGTTCAAAGTTACGCTTACTAGCCGCCATTAGACAGTTAGATGACGGGTAATAAACGGCAAATTCGAAGGCACTGTCATTTTGTTGAAATGTCTTGCGTAATCCTTTAATTTTACGTGTAATTATTTTTCTACATAAATTCACATAGAAACAAGCCGCACACACATACACACACACACACACACACACAAACACACACACACAAACACACACACACAAACACACACACACTCACATACACACACATAAAGTAAAAGTTATTTGCCAACATAATGTGGCTGTTCTGGAAGGGACGACGATTTGTGTATGCAAATCATACACAAATACAGATTTAGATGGGCATAAACAAGTTTAATTTAGCGCATGCGCATTGCCTACAAGAGATCGGTCTGGAAGTGAAAGAGAGCAGTAGTTACTAATGTTTCGTCGTTTACCTCCAGAGCGATTTCGGTTCGCCTAGCTTTGAAGTATGTTATTTTTAAAGGGAGCCTTGCGGCATGCATGTATACGTCGTGTGTGTGTGTGTGTGTGTGTGTGTGTGTGTGTGTTGTGTGTGTTGTGTGGTTTGTGTGTGTGTGTGTGTGTGCGTGTATGTGTTTGAGTGTGTGTGTGTATGCGAATGTGTGTATGCGTAGTTAAACGCTACTAATTTGTGGCATTTCGCCTCAAGGTTCTCTTTCAAAAAACATACTTCAAAGCTAGGCGAACCGAATCGCCCTGGAGGTAAACCACGAAACATTAGTAACAGTCGCTCTCTTTCACTCCCGGACCGATCTCGTTTCGCCTAGCAATGACATACGCTGAGGTTTTTAACACTATACGTATTTATATGACCTCCCTTAGACGAACTACCGCAGTTTAGCAACGCACATACACTAAGTATGTGATATTGATTATGTTTATATTACTGAGCTGCTTCCAATACAAAAGTTGAATATATACAATGTTGATAAAAATGATAAGACAACAAAAGAAAGAGACCTCGATATTATGTAAATAGAGGAATTTATATATATAAAAAAATATATATATATGTGTATGAGTGTGTGTATTTATGTTTGTTTGTATACATATACGTATGTATGTATGTACGTGTTTGTGTGTGTGTGTCTGCTGGTGTTTCTGTGTGCATGTATGTGTGAGTGTGTATATATGACCCGATATGTGTACATCGGTTATTTTAATGATTTTCATGCCTTCAATAAACATCGTATTTCTACAGGTCATATGGCTGGCGTTAAGGTTACAAGGAAAGACATTATGAGGAATACAGAAGAATAAATATATACCACATAGGTCTGGTCAGTTTGGAGAGTCGAGTTCTTTCACTCTATTCTTTATTCTTTCGTCTTGCATAGTTTCCGTAAATATTTATTGTCTGTGATATTGTGTTCAACTGAAGGTTGAAGACTTTATGTCTTTCTTTCTAATATAAATCAAGCGCCATTATGATTTGATTTAGAATGGTTGTTATATCGCCTTCTAAAATATGTAGTATGGAATAAAACTGAATGTATACTTTGGATAGAGCAGTCGTAAACCTGTCATCTCTCTTCTTTCCTTTGAATGTCTTATAACAAGACTGAGAACAAGCAAGCAATTGACTTTCCTAATAAAGCCAGCTTCAATTTTGTGATCTCCAATAACAATATCGGTTTGACTTTACTAAACATTATTTCAGTATTATTATATTTTTCTTTTTTTGTTGTTTTCTCTCGACAGGATAAAGTTTGAATATATTTTCTAAATGAAAATGACTGGTATTCTTGTTGATATTATCCATAACTCAAGCAACAATTAGATTATTTAGGAGAATCAAACTATTCTAACTTCACTTTAAAGTTCTCGAAGATTTCGTAAATTTTCTCCCGAACTGTTTTTATGAATATAAAGAATCGATATTATTAGTTTTTATTTCGTCATGTACAAAATTATTATCGGTACATTTTTGTTTTGTTTTTTGTCCCTCAAATGTATGATGTATATAAACATTTTACACTCATGTATTGATGTGAAGTACATTCAGAATTAGATATCGCTTGCCTGTCAGTACTACAGTACAGAAAATAACCTTACATTCCGCCTAGTGTAATGTAATTTTCTTTCTCTTATATATTTTTTATCGATATCCATAAAAAACTAGTCCATCGAATTAAGGCGATATAGGAGGTTGCTGTTGTTTAGACACATATATCATCTTTGATCCAGCATACCTACGATCGAAGAGGATCAAATCATAGCTATCACGCGACTTTTGTACGTTTTTTTCTGGCATAGTGTAACTAGGAATTTCCTATACAAGGTATTCCTTTTTTGTATCAAGGCGTACATTGGCCTCAAATTCCTTTTTGTGTTAAGTCAGTAGAGATAAAATAAATAACGAAGACTACAATTCACTTTAATGTAGAGAGAAATTTATTAATAACATTAGCGAATCAAGTGGCGTATATAGGCTTCTTCACTGGTTCATAGGTTTTTTTTTACGATTCTAGTGGGCTACGTAAGTATGTTAGTTCTTCGAAGAGAGACATGCTAGTTTGGCTCTCTCTTAAGTTCCTAAGTAATTACTATTATACAGAAGTCTATAATGTGATCAAGAACATCATAATATCGTGTGAATCTTCTCTATTCTTTACACATTTATTGGGGCCGTGTTTGAATGAGATGTGGACTCAATGTCAAGGTTTATTGTAACTATCGTTCAAAGGGAACTTTTCTTCGTAAAAGTTTAATTTGGTATTTAAGTTAAATTTCTTCGGTGATCCCCCAATGAATGATTGAATGTCTTATGAATACTCACTCACAAACACACTAATATACCCATGCACAGATACGAACACACACATACACTAACATACGCACACACGCATACACATACATATATATATATATATATACATATATATATATATACATACACACACACGTACATACACACACACACACCGCACACACACACACACACACACACACACCACACACACACACACCACAATATATATATATATAATATATATATATATATATATATATATATATATATATATATATATCTATATAATATTATTAATAATAATATATATTGAGAGAGAGAGAGAGAGAGAGTTAACATAAATAAACACATATACAATATACATATACCAATATACTTCATTAATAGACCTGCAAAGACATCACAAAAGCTGTTACTCAGAGTTTCACGTTCCCGTGTCCGAGTAACAGAGATTTAGCGATGTCTTTTCAGCTTTATTAATAAACCATATCACGCCACCTCCGATATTCGAGTACAAATTTTTCGACCTTCCTTCACACTTCTGTCCTTACTCTGGTATATATCAATATGCATATGTATATTTATATGGAAATATGTATATTTCTGTGTTTGTACGTGCATGTGTATGTATACATATTATTATGTATATGTTAGATATATAGGCGTAAGGTTCCGGGTTCACTTCCATGTATGGCACCTTGGGCAAGTGTCTTCTACTACAGCCTCGGGCCGGCCAAAGCCTTGTGAGTGGATTTGGTAGACGAAAACTAAAAGAAGCCCTTCCTGTATATAAATATATGTATGTATGTATGTATGTATGTAATGTATGTATGTATGAATATATATATATATATATATATATATATATATATGTATGTATGTATGTATGTATGTATGTATGTATGTATGTATGTATGTATGTATGTATGTATATGTGTATATCTATGTATGTGCATGTGCTCCAGCATGGCCGCAGTCTAATGATTGAAACAAGTAAAGAAAAAAGAACAAAAGAATATTTATTCGTACGTAGTTTTATGTGTACGAATATGTTGCTCTATACACACACACACATACACACACACACACACAGAGGCAGGCATCCGCATGCACACACACACATGCACAGATACATATGATGGAGGTATGTGTGTGTTTACTTTTGATTCATGCGTGGGCATATATTTGTGAATGCTGGTGTGTATCATAATGGTGTGTGAAGCAAATGACGTGTTATGGATAGCTTCATAGCCTGCTGACAGCGTGTGTCAGAGGCCACGCTCAGTGCTAACCAACAAAATTGACGGTTAGCAATTACACATTAGAAATACAGTAGGCGATCTATAAAAAGTAACCCTCTGTTTTCAGTGTAAATGTCCGGACATACTGACAGTATATTTGATTTTGTAGGTGCTATCGTTTGTCTTAGGATAATGGTTGTGAAGGGGTGTTGTGTGAGTTATTATGCTTTGTGTGAGTTATTATGTTGTGTGAGTAATTATCGAGCAGATCTGCGATCGAAGCTATTCCATCTATGGCCATCCCACCTGTTTTTTCTGTTTTTTTTTCTTTCAAGTATTCAAACGTTATATTATCATCTAATGTGTCCTGCATTTTCACAATGCAATTGAAAAAGGTTCGAGTTGTATTTAGCTGCTACTTCTAGCAAGTTGAGTGCTTGCATTATACCAGTACTTTTCAGTTAGTCTTTCGCGCAACAACCTTTTTCGCTTATCGGATTTTTGTAAATAACTACTGCCTATATTGTACACAATAATAGTAATAATAATAGTAATAATAATAATAATAATAATAATAATAATAATAATAATAATAATAATAATAATAATAATGATAATAATAATAATAATAATAATAATAATAATAATAATAATAATAATAATAATGATGATGATGATGATGATGATGATGATGATGATGATGATGATGATAAATACCCTGATGCAGTACCAGGCACTGGCTCTGATGGCTGCTGATCTTAACTGATTGGAAGTGTTAGTATGTACATTGTTTTGTTTTGGTATAAAAGATGGGCTACAGCAAATATTCTGTTCAATACCAGAGATTTGCTTGTCAGTTGTTTGACCTTATCCAGTTGACCTGACAATATGTGCATCTCTGATCACGAGCAGAAGTAGTGGGGAGCATCATTACCGTTTGTTGAAAGGAATTCTTAGAGGTTTGGATACTTCACATTTGGAAACATGGGTAGTTCGTTCAACATCCTTAAACAATCCTTATTCAGGGACCTTTTGAGCGGGATGGGCTACTCGACCAGAACAAACGTCTAACTGGGCCCCACCTGCAATGTCATGCGCTGTTTATCTTGATATGAGATCACCAGGCCGCGCACATATGGTTGTGATGCATGTGCCTTGTGTACCCTTATCAGATGTGTAGTCATGATGGGTACACTGGGTTTCGCATATTTACCCAGTGTCACTTTGATGGCATGCACTACTCTCTCACTCAATAATAATAATAATAATAGCAGAGGGATGTTAAGGATAAGATAGACAGAGAAAAAAGATGGCTATGGATGATAAATGTGATCTAAAACCGGAAACAGTGACTCTAAACTGTGATGCCTAAGAGCAAGCATTAAGAACCAATTACATCAAATACAGAATAAACAACACACCAGAAAGGGATAAAAACAGAATTTGTGGACAGAATGGTGAAACGTATGGCATATTACAAGGCAATTTACACCACTTGCCCAGAAAGAATATAAGAGACGTCATGACAATATAGCAAGAATTGCCCAATATACACGTTGCAACATGTATGGACTTGACAGAGCAAAAGCGTGGTACGAACATAAAGCCGTAGGCATCATCGAAAATTTTAGTCAAAGATCCTATAGGATTTTATGATTCAGTGCGGCCATGAAACAGTGAATAGGAAACCAGGAATAGCGTTAATTGAGAAAGAAAACCAACTACGCTGGATCACAGATATAGCATACCCAGCTGACAGCAAGGTATGCGATAAAGAAGAATGAAAATCGTTAGATATGATAGGTTAGCTTGTACAAATGCAAAGCAAAAGTCAAACATAAAAGAATAATATTGGCAATAAAGTACAAGACTTCAGATTACAATAAAGTACAAGTACAAGTACAAGTACAAGACTTCAGATTACAATAAAGTACAAGACTTCAGATTTGGGAAATTTTTATTTTATCGACCCCGAAAGTATGAAAGCAAAGGGATAGCTGTGTGGTAAGAAGTTTGCTTCCCTACCTCAAAGTTCCGGCTTCATTTCCACTACGTCGAACTTTGGACTAGCGTCTTCTGCTATAACGTCAGGGCGACCAAAGACTGTGAGTGGATTTGGCAGACGGAAACTGAAAGAAGCCTGTTGTGTATGTATTACTTATATATCTATGCTCCAGTATGGTTGCTCTCTAAGTACTGAAATAAATAAAAGATAAAAGATGAAGCATACAAATTTTATGCAATAGTTTTATTTTCCTTATTTCCTCTGTTACTCAAACAAACATTAACTTTTTAAAATTTCTCTTTTAGATTCTAGCGTGGAATAGAGTTCATCATGTTAAAATTTTGGGAAAATCACATGAGAGCACAATGAGCTATAATACTTCTTAAAAGGGAAATAGAGCAAGAAATCTCGATAGAGAATTTAACGATTGATCACATCTATTCCAGTACTTAATTAGTATTATATTTTAGCGTTCCCAAAATATTGATAAACAAGGTTAACCTCGATATGATTTGGAATCAGAATGAAATTGTTATTGGCATATCTGTCTAGAAGGGGTCTAGATAGTGATTTTTGATACGCTTGGACTAACCAATATCCGCTGTTCTTCGCCTAGTTGGTGAGTCTAAGAAAGCAAAAGACTAGTGAGTAGTATCTTAGTAAGAAAAGATTTTTCAACGAAGAGGATTTCTTACAGCGTATTGCAGGTAGAGGTTATCATCATGCACCATATTCAAATGTACAAAAGGTAGGTGCAGCATGGGCAGTAGCAGTTACTCGTTCATTTTCGTCCATGCCGCTACGATCTCAGGTGCTGCTGGACTTTAGGCAGTATAACCATATTGATCCAAGCTGGAGAAGGAGATGACCGCTATTGAGTAGCGCACTCAATCACACTCAAATGGCTCTGACTACAATACATTTCCCCAGTAATTCCGTTATTTTTAGTACACTTTTTTGTCAGCTTAAATTTTCTGATAAAGTGCTGAAGCTGGAAACGTCAAAGCATACCTCTTTCTCATTTCACTTCGAACGTCTAACGAATACCCGAATATCACTTCATTTTTTATTTTGTCGTCCGTCATATTATTGATGTCCTTATTCTCATATATATAAACATACTCAAACACATATAATCTACATGCATACATTCACACACGCACACACACACACACACAGACACACACACACACACACATATATATATGCATATATTTTCACCTTATATAGATGTATGTAAATATATATGTATATCTATCCATATATCCTTGGATCTTTCATTTTCTAGGTTTCTGACGAAGAGCTCCGCTCGTAACATTAAGTCCTTCTTCTTTCTTTCCTTCTCTGAGCGTCCAATAACACTATACTTGTTCCACGTCCCCGCGTTGTTGTGTTTTCTCTTTCTTTTTCATGTTTGGATTAACTTTATATATAACATATATGGATATAGAATATATATACCTATATATACATATACATACACACACACACCACACACACACACACATATATATATGTTTTAATTATCCCCCATTTAATGCAAAAAATATATGTATATAAAATAAAAAAAACGAAAACGCACACAGTTTACAAAGTTTTTATATATTTTAAATGAAAGAGTATTGTAGTTGTTGAACGGTTTCGCTTTCGCTAATCATCACATTGAAATGATTGTAGTGGGGATTTCTTAAATACTTCTTTTATTTTCCAAAATTTAAACAAAGTTCTTTCTTCATCTAAAATATACTCTCCTTCATTTTCTACAATGCTCTTCCATGTATCTGCTAGACTGCAAGGCCCCTCTTCCAAAATTCTTCTCAGGTAATGTACTAAACTCCTCTTCCGAATTCATATTTGTTCTGTCCAGATTATTTTAAGACCGCGGAATAAATGATAGTCAGATGAGGTAATATCCGGCGAATATGGTAGGTGGGGCATCATTTCCCATTCAAACTGCTCCGGCATTTGGAATGTCATCCTCGTTTTATGTGGCCGAGCAGTATCCTAGTGGAGGAATACCTTTCGTCTTGAAAAGATGGTCGGATTCTTTTCTAGTGCTGACTTGAATGACTGATTAAATTACCAATCCCAAGCTTTTCTATTTGTCCCTCAACATTTACTATCGGATTTTCTTCCACCAAGTTTTGCAGGATGCCTTCGCCGAGCTCTACAGATCTTCCAGGACGAGGCTCGTCTTCTAGGCTATAGTTTCCGGCTCAGAATTTCTGGAACCACCGTTGACACTGGCTTGAGCTTATTGTCCAATTGCCGTATACTACATAGATATTCCTCGCACTTTCTG
>NC_043001.1:84728799-84733799 GCF_006345805.1 Octopus sinensis | reverse complement strand
AGAAAGAATAGCCAAAACTCTTTTGACTGCTATTTCTAAATTCGGTGTGTGGTGAGGCAAATCGTTGCTAAACCCTTAATTACTTAGTATTACTATATATATATATATATATATATATATATATATATATAAGTTTTTGTGAATCGGCTTAGGAACGTGAGTTCCTGAGTTCAATTCCTGGTGACACGTTGTGTCCTTGAGCAAGACAATTTGTATCACGTTGGTCTAGTACGTGATACAACTGGTAAAAAATAGGTAGTACCTGTATTTCAAAGGGCCAGCCTTGTCACAATCTGCGTCAAGCTGAATCTCCTTGAGAGTTACGTTAAGGTAACATGTGTCTATGGAGTGCTCAGCCACTTGTACGTGAATTTCGCGTGTAAGCTGTTCCGTTGATCGGATCAACTGTAACCCTCGTATTCGTAACCGACAGATTGCCAGATTTATATTTGTTTTGTGGTTGCGTAGGGCGCATGCTTTTGATGAGATTGACGCTTCCAATACACCAACGAAGTAATACATAGTTGTGACAAACTGGTATTATCTTTACGAAACGCGTTGAGCATCACCCATTTCGTTTTCCACTCACTGGTGTATACAAACAATCATACATACTTGCATGCATACACACATACATACATACATTTTTAAAGCACATAAGTAGATACCCATTAACAGGTGTACTTGAACTGCAATAACATCTATGCATAAGATCCCTGAGACTGCAAAAATCGAAGATATGAATTCATGTCGGAGCGAATTATACAAAAATATAAATTATAACCCTAACACATATTATACAAGACAAATATGGAGTATTTATCACTAGGTACATCGTATTTGGTCGTTTCGGTCCTTATACCATTCCCCAGCCGCTCTTGAAATAAAGGTATATTTACGTTTTTAGTCAGCCACTTTAGAACTGTTGGTGTCAATACAAATGTATGGTATAAAATTTACCAGAAATGCTCAATGTAAAGAAACTATGACTCTGTAAATGACGATAATATTATAAGGTAACATATGATACTTTTAGGGCTCTCTCCTCGAAAAGTAAGCTCTTTTTAAAATAAATTACTTTCGGTATAACATAATGCTATTTAAGAAAAACACAAAAGCCGTTAGATTCACTTCAACATTTAAATTTAATTTGCTGCATCTAAGCTGAGATGCAGCACGGAATTTTGCAAGTGAACAGGTCGCGTGCTCAAAGCGACGAAAATATTTTGACAAATTAAATTTAAATGTTGAAGTGACTCTAACGGTTTTTGTGTGTTTCTTAAATGGCTTATAAACAACTTCCACGCTGCAATTGTTTTCGTTCCAGCACACGATCTCAGATCAGGTCACTTGCTATGCAAGTACATCTCCATAACGCTATTGCTATAAATAAATCTCCTCTTGAAAATGTTTCAGAATTGGTAGCAGTTTTATTCCATATGCTCAATGTAAAGTAATTCTAATAGTAATACTATCATGTACGTTTGAAATGTGTTGCTAACTGACAGCAGTGCTTTTTAGATAGAATGTGATGGCTAGAAATTGCTTGTCGTAGTCAGAGAGTCATTCGATGAAGTTGAGATGTGTAAATTGTTAAGAGTGAATTAACAAGATTTATATCAGTAAAAACTATCATGCAATGCAGATTTATGATTTCGCTATGATGATAGATTCGTTAATTATTTGACGTATGAAACCTCGCATACCGGATGCTCTTCGGAAGTTGTTCATCAATATATCAAATGAATTTAACAGTACATATCAATACAAGTATAATAAATGTCATAGACACAACTTGCAAGTTGAGTACCGGTAAGTACAGTCCTTATGATAAATATAATTAGAAATTACAGAATATATATTTTAATTTCAACCTCCATCTCTAATATATATTTACTTAATGATAATAGTAAAATCAAAGGCGGCGAGCTGGCAGAATTGTTCATATACCGAATAAAAATTTGAAACCAATATTAGTAAAGTTACATCCAGCTTATCTTTGGAAATGGAATCGGTTAACTGTAATTTTCATTATTACAATGAGGGACAAAAAGACGGTTGCATTAAATATGGAGTCTATTGTATATAGATTATCATTAGCTAAACCATACAAATTGGCATGGCCTTGAGTTGTACAAAAACTGTCGTAACTTCTGTAGTCAAGTAATCGGAATTAAATTTTCGTGTGCAGGTAAACAAATCTGTTATCTTCAAATTACTTGCTCTAATCTTAATTTTTGCCCTCTCAATACTATGCATCATTTTATAGCGTTATCTTATAAGCTTATTACTTAGCATTGTTATTTGCATGAAATATTTTAACAGGTCTTTAATGCAAAGAAGATAGCACGATTAACTGTATATATATTTGCTGTTTAAAGAATGACAATATTGGCAATTATATAATCGCTTAATCCGCTGTAGGCACGCTTGTCCAGCATCAATGTTTCCTGATGGTGTGGTTTTGACGCTTGAAGAAGTATAGTTCTCTGTTATCACCTTCTGCAATTTTGAGCAAACGATGGGAATTAGTGAATTCTAGCATCGATATTTATTGAAGAATTTCAAAAGTTTATTTCTCACCCGATATATTTCCTTTTCACTAACACTACAGTTCCACCTCCCTTACTTTGTGATCTTTGCAGATATCATAATGAAAACATCTAAAATATCACGTTTGGCATGTAAGTAGTTAAATATTATCCAATGTTCTTCATACGACAATGAAATTATTGTTTACACATTTGGGTGGGGGTGGAGTAAGAATCAAATCTTGATGACTAATCATTTCGTGTATTTCAGTGATATGTCTCTGCATAAATTCCTGCATACTTCTACAGCCATATAAGATCTGGCAGTACCGGTTAAACTAGAATTTGCTGATGAGATCTTATTAGACCGAAACACTGAAATTTGTCAACATGCAACCAAGTATCAGGCACTCTCAAGTACATTCAATTTTTAATTTAAGTTTCGTGTTTTTTTAATTTTTATTGATAAATTAATATATTTCATTTCATTAAGAAGTAATTTTGCAACCATTTTATTATACTGTCTCACGCAGCAGGCGTTCCCGTTAGTTTCCATCCAGTTATTTTTTTAAAAAGACGGCAATGCTTTACTATTAGAACGCTTTGAAATGTAATTAGATGCTGTGACAGTCATACCTTTTCTCGTTCAATTCGTGATCTAAGCAGATATGATTGGATTTCTTATTGGTATTACAAATACATCGATATCTCTGCTGATCGGGAGCTATTCCTTACCGGAGTACACTTGATTTTCAACCTTTATTACATCCTTGCTTCCACACAATTAACTTGCGTTGAGTGCCAATCATAGCATCATATAGTTATCCATAGCGTCAAACTCTGCAACCGGGCATCGAAATAGGTTTACATTTTCAAATCATCATAGCATATTAGTATATTCAATAATGCTTAAAATAGAGCAATGCAAGCATTTACTACCTTTGTTGTATTTACATCAGATGTGAGGTATCTGAATTGGTAGCGTGTTAAATTACATCGTAGTTAGTCAACGGTTCAAATCGGTTGCTGGTTTTTAGTTTGTATCTACTGTCATTTACTAGTTTCACTCATTAGACTACGACCAAGCTTGAGCACCGCCTTTAAGGGTTTATTCGAACACATCAGGCTCAGTACTTACTTTTTCAAAGTCTGGAATTTATTTCATCGGTCTTATTTTGCTGAACTGCCAAGTTACGAGTACGTAAACAAACCAACAACTGTTTTCAAGCAGTGGTACGGGACAAACACAAACAGGAAGACACAAACTCGTACATACATATATACATACGTACATACATACATACATACATACGTACATACATACATACATACATAATACATACATACATACCTACCTACATACATACATACATACATACATACATACATACATACATACATACATACATACATACATACAGGGGTTGTACAAAATAATGGAAACACCTTAAAATTTCAAATAAATTTATTTTAATATGGGATATGACCGACTTTGGCAGTAATTACAGCTTGAATCCTATGGACTCGTACAAAGTTTGAACTGTTTCCAAAAGAAATTTTGTCCATTCTTCAGCTTAAAAAGTCTCCAGTTCTTGTGGAGGATATCGACACCTTGCTTGTTCTTTTCTAAAATGCACCCTAAATGTTCAATAATATTGAAAGTTCCTCGTGCCATTCAGTAACAAGATTGTGTTTTCCCCCGGAAACAGCTCTGCAACCATATGATGAATTTGATCTGATAAAATGCTTAAATAGTCTTGACTATTAATTCTGCCATGAAGGGAAACTATTGGACCGGCGGATTTACGAGATATCGTTCCTAAGATCATCAGAGATCCTTCTCCATGTTTAACCGTTGGAAGAAGGGTCAAATGCCTCTTTTAGCTTTCTCCACATGTATACTCGGCCGGTGATTGGAAATAAGGTAATTGATGACTCGTCCGAGAAAGTAACATTCTTCAACTGCTCGAAGAACCAATTCTGTAGGTTTTTACTCCAATCTAAATGGTTTGCAACGTTTGTTTTTGAAAGTAGTGATTTTCTGATTGCAGCTCTCCCGTGAAATCTGGTTTTGTGCAGCTCCCGACGAATAGTTTTTTGTGGAAACTGTGTTCCCGAGGTGGTCATTAAGCTCTGCAGTAATTTTGGGAGCTGTACTTTTGTGATCGTTTCTAACAATTCATGTAGGAGTCCGATGATCCCTATCTGAAAGTTTTGGTTTTCTTCCTGAATTTTGTTTCGATGAGGAGGTCTTTCCCTCTTTCTCAAAGGCTGGCATTACTTTCGAGATAGTACTTCTTGATGCATCGAACATTTCAGCTGTTTTTCTTACGCTAGCACCTACCATACGAGCACCAACAATTTGATACCTTTGAAAATCCGGTAGATCTGTCATTTTAATGAATTTCAATTACATCTTTGCTGATGATATCTGAAAAGATTTTAGCCCAACATATTAAGCAACAATAC
>NC_043001.1:84713799-84723799 GCF_006345805.1 Octopus sinensis | reverse complement strand
TTGTAGCTCACCTGCGACGGACCGACGTCCCGTCCAGGTGGGAAACCTTTACGCCAAGGAAACTGGCCCTTATGGGCCAGGCATTGCTTGAGAAGGAAAAAACAATTATCAAGGTGGCGAGCTGTTGGAATCGTTAGCACACCGGGCAAAATGCTTTTACGCTCGGCGTGCGAAATCAACTAACCATTTTCCCTACAATTGTTGGCTATGTACCAAAATTTGAGATTATTACTATTACTCTATGAGGGCCATCTGTGGACATGACATATAACAACAATTTTATGCTCTGTTATACATTATTTATTACTCTTTCTGTCATAAGTACATAATACAATATAGAACTAAATTGCAACCAATGAAATTCTCCGGTTTCTTACCAAGATGGCTGCACTAAATAATAACATCTTTGCAAAGTCAAGGACTGCAGAATATTACAATATTTAGGCTGGGTATTTCTTTCTCTTCTTGATACATTTATATTAAAATCGTAAACAGTTTTTGTTTAGCTTTTGTTGTTTTCATACAACTTCAGGTTTCTCTCTTTATTGTGATGTCGCTTTACTACATAATTTCTCTACATCTATTTTCATATCCAAATTCCAGTTTGAGGTTTTGTAGGCTACTGTGAAGATCATCTTAAAAATCAGTCATAGTACGTTGCCTGATGTAGTTCGAAATCTTCGAGTGAGATGCAACGCGATCACGTAGAGCTCGCAGTTTCGGGTAGCTGTTCAGCAATGATAGTTCTTCACGTAGTGGATTCTCAAGGACACAGAAACACATCATGTCGCACACAGTCAACTAAATCAAATATAATAAAGAAAAACACATCATTATAATACCAATATAACACTGAACATGGTGAACAGGGTGAACAGGGTGAACATGGCAAAGATGATGTTTATTATTATTACAATATTATAATAATAATAATAATAATAATAATAATAATAATAATAATAATAATAATAATAATTAGTATTATTATTATTATATTATTATTATTATTATTATTATTATTATTATTATTATTATTATTATTTTATTATTATTATTATTATTATTATTATTATTATTATTATTATTATTATTATTATTATCAGTATACAATATGGTGATGTTGATTGAAGATATCGTATCTACCGGGGTCTTGTACTATTTGTCAAGTCACAACAAGGACCACAGACAGACAGTACTTTACACAATATGCGTGCAGTTCTAAGTAATGCCGATTTTTGCAATACACCTAGATTGTTGGATATTTCTAAAGTTTTCAGATGCTTTTTTTCAGATTGGTTGGTATTGAACCCAATACTCCGATGACAGTAGGGATAACCTTTATGTTTGACTCTCGTTGCAGCCACATTTAAGCGATCTGAATTCTCAGGTCTCCATATTTATCAATTTACTCTTTCTTTTATGATGATATGCTGACACTGTTTGTTTCTTTTTTGTTCGAAGAAACATTAGCGTTTCTCATACCGGCAGATTCTTTGTGCCTTTGCGAGGATATCGTGCTTTAGCTGTTCTATTACTTCAGGTATACCCTGTTCTGTAACTTTGTATTTACGTAGTATTTTTCTTCTTCGCTTGTTGCTTAGTAGTTTTGATTGTCTACTAGTTTCAGTTATGATCTTTTTTCTGGATATTATTTATCCACAGGGTTTGTTTGCATGGTGATGCTTCTACTTCGATGGATTTTAGTGGGTATCCAGCTACTTTTGTGGCCACAGAGGTCGCTACATGTATTATATCATTTAACCTGGTCATATTAACATTTGTTTATGTGGGTATTAGTTCTGTGACGATCAGGTTCATGCTATTTATTATTGATGTTTTATTATCAATTTTAATTTTGGGAGGTACAATCGGTGATCCATACTTTGATCTGTGGTATTCAATTCTTTGATTATGATCATTTTTAGAGTACCATAATCATTAGTTTCACCTTCACCGTTACCAGCCTTTTAGATTTGTTTCGCATTCTCCGCCTCCGTTCATATGGTTGTCTGTGGTGTTCTGGTTTGGTGCATTTTGCTCATCATTGTACATCCCTAAGTCTGAGTTTGTTGTCCTTCGATATTTACTTCATTTTTGTTGGAAATGTTACGTCAGTCTTCGTATTTTACAGTCCCAGTGCTTAAGATTTTATTTGGCATCACTGTGTAGTTACTATCTACGTTTTCCCTTTTAAGTGTTGTATTTTCCTTTTCAATGTTGTACTTCTATTTCTGATATTTTTGGTTTTTGTTTTGAGGATATATCTCCGTATGTTAGCGAGTTTATTAGGGTTCAATGCTGTATCCAAATCTTTATCTAGGTAATGTTTCTTCCAGATTGTACATACGTATATGTTGTGTTTTCGTTCTGTTGGTAGAGCATTGCTGTAAAATAAGCGTGTAGGATTGAAATATATTCCTCATGTGTCCATTTATGCTTCTTTGATTTTATTTGCGGGACATGAGGAATGACATCTGCCTTTTTATTTTGATGGTCATCATTTTCGTAGGGTACCGGTCCGTTCATTTCTGGAGTTAAGTGATTTTTGCACGTGTAGTTTTTCGACCTTTTTGGGCAACAAGTTTAAAGTACGCATATCCGGTTTGTTATTCTTAGGCTGAATAATACGAGTATTATTCAATTTATTTTTCATTTTGAGTGCATGGTGGTTGGGGATGGAGATGGTCTGATGTTGATTGGATCTTAATGTGGTAAGCTTTTCTACGCGTGTTTTGCGAGTGATGGCTGTGATTCACAGTTAAAATATATCACTTCATTTGGAAAACAGAAATAAATTTTCATGATTATTATTATTATTATCATTATCATTCAGTAGTTTTATTTTTATAGCGTGCTTTCACTTCACTACCGAGCGCAGCTCTGTGTGCCTTGGGTATGTGCTGTGATTTGTTGTGATGCTCTGATGGTTATTGTATGGAAAGTGTTCTGCGTAGTATGTGTGCAGTGCCTAGTAGTGCAATTTTCTGTATGTTATATGTGTTTGTAAGTCCTGGTGTTTTTGTTATGTATTTGTCTGAATTTATATGTGTTTGTAAGTCCTGGTGTTTTTGTTATGTATTTGTCTGAATGTTGTTTTTGTTATGTATTTGTCTGAATGGTGTTTTTGTTATGTATTTGTCTGAATTTATTATTATTATCATTATTATTATTATTATTATTATTATTATTATTATTATTATTATTATTATTATTACATTAATGTTATTGGTAGTGTGGTTGTTGTTGCAATTATTTTTCACTAAATTATAATTATTACTACTACTACTACTAATAATAATAATACCAATAATAATAATAATAATAATAATAATAATAATAATAATAACAATAATAATAATAATAAAGTAGGTGATTATGATTACGTAATGATGACAATGACAACAACGACGATTGAGGCAAATGAAGCAAAATAATATTGAGGATGTGTATTGTGGATGATGATCAATACATTATCGATGTGATTGAATCGTAATGTGGTGAGCAAAGAAATGACAACAATAAATTCCACCATAGTTACAGAACTATAGTAAAAGTAATAGAAAAGAATATAGTAGTCATAATAGAATTATAAAAATAGTGTTACCATTTCGATAGAAATGATTTTGTCCTAGTTAAAGTATTTTTTTCTTTTAAGTACTTTATAACGTTTCAAGAACTGGATAAACATGTTTACATAATACATGTATATGTATATTGTTATTGTGAATTCTGATGAATATTATATTACATTCGTAACACTTGTTTATATATATCAGTATTAGATGTTTGTGTAGGTGGCTACGATTTTCAACGGAGACCAATGACCTCTGAATCTTGGAAACTTTGAGAGTTATGTAAAGTCACAGCCATTTACGGCACTATAAATGTCACTGTAAAAAATGCCAGACATACATATGTGTGTGTGCCTGTGTGTGTGGTTGTGTGTATTCATATGTATGTATGTATGTATGTATGTATGTATGTATGTATGTATGTATGTATGTATGTAAGCATGTATTCAAAATAGAGGAAATGTCTTTCGTTTTAGATGCGGATTCTTGAGGTTTGTGACATTCAGCGGTCATTGGACTCCGTTGAAAAATGAAGTCAATGGTGCAAAGACCGACTGATGGCAATTAACAATACTTACGAATGTTATAAAACTCTTCTCACTATATTAACACTCATGAATAACCAAGTGTTGGCTCGCCCCTTGCCGCAATTTCTATGGCACTACTAACTCCGCCTCTTCGTTCTCATCCTTCCAAACATTAGCTGGACGTGCACTCTTACGTCCTTCGTGAGATATATTCCTGTGACATTCTAATCACATATCCATAGTACTGGGGCTGTGACCGCTCAGTGCGAACAAGCAGATGCTCCACTTAGAGAGACTCCCTGATCTCCGATCTATGCACCCTGTCGAATAACGTTTCTCCAGAGATCCTTTAGAGGAATCCTATTCTGGGTTTACGCATTCAAGGACGTTTTCACGAGCGATAGAAAGCAGGCGTCTGAATTGGATGCTTGAACTGGAGTTGCTAATAATTATATGTCAGCTCCAGGATTCCATTTTCAGAAGAGAAGTTGGTGATCCACAGCAATTATTTCAAAGCATAAATATTATTCCTAGTTCAATCCTAGATTAATTCTCATGAGTAATCCTACGCAAAGATTCTTATTGGATCATTATTGCATATTTTTTCTTCATTTTTGTACTTACTTTGAAGAGCCCACTATCTCGTAGAAAATTTTACTAACGGAAGACTTGAAAATCGAACGAAAGTATTACTCACGTAGTCACCCATAAAGAAGCGGTTTCCACTTTGACGCATTTCCAAAGTTTTTTCCATGAAAGGGAGGATTCTCTGGCATGTATTTCTAAATCGCTGCCTACGTTCACACTGGAAATAACAAAATATGCAAAAGATTTTAAAAATAATAATCAAGACATTGTCAAAATTAAATTTCTTACTAACGTATTCATTATTATTATTATTATTATTATTATTATTATTATTATATTATTATTATTATTATTATTATTATTATTATTATTATTATCATTATTATTATTATTATATTATTATTATCATTATTATTATTATTATTATCATTATTATTATAATTATCATCATCATCATCATTATTATTATAATTATCATCATCATCATCATTATTATTATTGAGTGAGATAGCATGTACGCCCAGTATACATATCACTACGACCCATCTGATTAGGTTGTACCAGACACATGCATCACAGTCATATGTGCGCAACATGGTGACCTCATATCAAGATGAACAGCGCATGACCTCACAGAAAAGGTTATTATTCTTATTATTATTATTATTATTATTATTATTATTATTATTATTATTATTATTGAGTGTGAGAGCAGTACATGCCAACTAAGCGAGACTGGGGTAAAATATACGAAACCCAGTACACTCATCATGATTACCTGGCTGATAAGAGTGCACCTAGCACATGCGTCACGACCATATGTACGCGACATGGTGATCTCATTTCGAGATAAACAGCACATGACCTTGCAGGTGGTGCCCAGTAAGAATTTTCTTCGGGTCAAGTAGCCCAACCCGCTCAAAAGGTTCTTGAATGAGGGTTGTTTAAGGATGTTGAACGAAACACCCATGTTTCCAAAGGCAAATTCCTTTCAACACATGGCTATGATGCTCCCCACTACTTCTACTCATGGTCAGATATGCACATATCGTCAGCCACTAAGGGACATACTTAACTAGTTAAATGTCAAACAACAGACAAGCAAATCTGTGGTATTGAGCAGAATATTTGCCGTAGCCCATCTTTTATACCAAGACAAAACAATGTACATAATAACACTTCGAACAAGTTAAGATCAGAGACTATGAGAGCCAGTGCCCTGTACTGCATCAGAGCATTTATTATTATTATTACTATTATTATTATTATTATTATCATTATTATTATTTGTTGCTATTAATATTTTCTTTCAAACTAAAAAATTTCACCGAGAAATTTATCCGTTTTTCAAACGTAACTAAACTGATTAATTTTCATTTAGAATAATTGGAACCGCATCTTGACAACAATGTTTTTTTTAACTACATCGATTATTTTACCAGCACCTAGTCAAAAATAGCTTCATGTTATACAAGGTACGTTCCCAAAAGAAATTATGCTGAATAATGCAAAACAACCATCAAACAGAAAAAATAGTAAGACATATATCACAGAACATAGAAAATGAAAAAGTTATTTTTCATTTCCACAAAAAAGCAGCATAACGTACAATGCAACAACACATACACGTAACTGGTCAAAATAAAGTGTGAGAAATACTAACCAAGTTCCATCATATATAGTCATGCTTTCGAACACAAGAAAATCTCGATGTTAGACATTTTGCTGAATGAATGAAAGTGCTGCAACATTTTGTTCAATAAACAAATGTGTGGCAACATTTTGTTCCTGAGAAAAGAGTCACATCTCCCCTATCTATCAGAACGTTGTACAAAAGAAAGAATAACATACCAGATCCCCAAAAGATCAGGTAAATTCTATTGTTTCTCCTTTAAATTCCGAATTTAAATTGGACCTAATCTTCAACTGAATACTAAAACAATGTCGCCGTTTCGACTTGTCTGGAACTTATCAGTTACAAATAAACAGGTCCGAATAAGGAGAGGGGTTTACTCCAACATATCTTCAAGATGTAAATTAATGCTACTGCGTTACTGTCTTTAGTTGTAGGACCTTAGTTCGCTTTTGATTGGTAAACGGGAAAATGGTGAGTTATCGGATTGTTAGCTGGATATGAATACATTGTCATATTAATGCAACAGAGTCAAAAATTCTGAATTGACCCGTTATTCGTTCTTGTTCACCATCTACTCAACTCTAATTGAGCTGATCTACGGTCGAAAGCGTTACTGGTACGACCTTCACGTTTTCTTGCATATCTAAGATGACTTTATCCGAAGAACCTGTTATTTCTACGACAGCAAAATGGAATTTTATGGAATTTGATTCATTTTACTGACAGAATAAAGTATTACATTTTGTAGTGTCTGGGGAGAGTCATTTTCTTTTTGTGCCTTATAATGTAACACACTCACTCATATAACGAATCTTGCAAACCAAATCCAAAACCGAAATTATAACATGTTTCCCTTTTCTGGTGTATTCTTAACTTTGTAGTTAAAGTAGAGTATCCTCTCAGTAACATAATGTTACAGCGATGACTGTTACTCTACAGTTGTTTCATTACTTTTGTCATGGCACATTAGCATATTCTCAGATTTGCTGTGTACAATGGTGCATTTTCGGATTTGTAACGGAACTGTGGTACGAACACAGTTTTGTGGTACAGTTCTATATTTAAGAGATGAGGAATTATGTACATTATTTACATTATTTACATTCGTCCTCATCCTGTTTGTTTGAAGAAGGCTGGAGGGTATATCAGCCGATACGTTGTGTTAACAACAAACAAGATGACGACAAATATCCGTCGAATGTAAATAATGTAAATAACAGTTTTGTGGTATTTGAAAGTTACATTTTGTAAGCTCTGTATTTCATCATTCTCGATTATAAGCTTTGCAAATGGTTTGCAGTATTTTTAAAATTTAAATCTTCGGTTTCCAAATAAAAATACTTCCCTTATCATGCATATTATCTCAGAAAAGTATCAGCGCTGAAATATTGAGAAATATTGTATTTTCCAGTATACGCTAGAAAGACGTCGTTAGAAATTCTTGTTTACAGGTGTGGTCAGCCTTTCTGCGTATTTACGTTTTGCCTTCGAATCAATGGATTGGTCAGCCTTTCTGCGTATTTACGTTTTGCATTCGAATCAATGGATTGGTTGATAATCAAAAGTGTAGTAATGCATCTGATTGAATCTCCTGCTTGGTTTTAATTTCACCAGAGTATACTCTGCATTTCATATTACTCAACTAGATAATAAAAAAAAGTCATGCCTTTTTAAGATACTGTTTCAGTATGATAACATCAAACCCTTTCTGAATATACACAAACGAGAAAGTAAGCATTTTAAAAAAGTATGATTCCTTTTATAAACAATGCAGTTATACAAATGACTTGCGCATTATTTCTTTCTCAAAAATTGTTTTCTTGAACCATTCCACAATTATCTATCTATCTATCTATCTATCTATCTATCTATCTATCTATCTATCTGCTCAGTCAAAGTTGACTCTCGGTTACTCGATGGATCAGTGTTCTCCAGCCAGTTCTATCCTGGGTTGCTTCTTTCAGATTGGCTATGGCCATTCCCGTGTCACTCTTGATGGTGTCAAGCCAGCGGGTTCTTGGTCGGCCTCTTCCTCTCTTGCCACTGACCAATCCGAGCATGATGTCCTTCTCTAGGGATTTTCCCCGCATAATATGACCAAAATATGCCAATCTATGCTTGGTGATCCTAGCTTCTAGCGACAGTTTCGGATTGATCTGGTTAAGAACTTCTCTATTGGTGAGCCTCGCTGTCCATGGAATCCGTAAAAGTCTTCTCCAACACCAAAGCTCGAATGCATTAATTCTCTTCTGGTCAGCTTTCTTTGGTGTCCAGGTCTCGCATCTATAGGTTAGCATCAAGGGGAAATTACTCTCTAGAACTATGTCCTGTTTGTTATTTAGATGGTTTGTGAAAATTATAATTAGTAAGTTTTTGTAGTAATGATAATGAATGAAATTTTAAAATATACAATAGAATAACGTTTCGTATAAATTTGATTTGCAAAGCAAAGAAATCGTATTGAAATCTTATACTTCCATTATAGCTTGCTGTTTAAGGAGTACACTCTTTATATAGAATTATCAATTCATTAAACAATTTAGTACTTCTTTCTCTAATATATTACAACATCATTATGCCATAATTATAACAAAACTGAAGAATGAATTATTAAAGAAGTATAGTAAGAGACCATCCTTTCATAGTTTCATTATATTAAAAAATGTGTCTGACACATAAAGGGAATCCACATTTATTGGTCCTTTTACGCAGTGTTATCTAACAAATGATTTTAAAAACTGTTTAAAATATTTATGAACACACAGAAACCGATTCTGAATAAGTATTAAGGACGGGAGATTTTGAAAGCATTTTCATTAACGCTAATGAGATATATTTTCATAGGGGTGCATGATTTCGATTGACTAAAAAATTAGTTTCAGTTTCTACATCATGTTGGTAGTGTGCAGGTAACTAATATATATTATTGGTTGCTGCTAGAATATTGTTTAAAATTTTGGAACGATGTCAGTAAGCTTTATGAGAGAAGGGAGGCGATTACATAGACCCCAATACTCAATTGGTACTGACCTCTAAAGGAAGAAAGGCAAATGCTTATTCGGTGAAATTTGGACTCTAAACGTAAAGGAGGAAGAAATACCTCTAATCATTTGTCCGTTGCGTAAATGATTCTGACAACTTGCCTCCTTTGTTGACGTTAAAAAATAAATAAATGAGCCCTTTTAAAGCCTAGCCAAGCTTATGGGCCTGGTTTTCCGGTTTCTATGGTGTATGTGTTCCCCAGCTGGATGGGACGCTAGTCCATCGCAGCGTTACTCATTTTTGACAGCTGAGTGGACTGGAGCAGCGTGAAATGAAGTGTTTTGCTCAAGAACACAACGCGTCGCCCGGTCCAGGAATCGAAACCACAATCTTACGATCTTGATGTTGACACCCTAACCAGTAAGCCACGCGCCTCCACCTTTGTTGCCGCTAGACTATATTTAATGGTAGGCAATACAAATTAGTTTCCACTTGATTTTGAAGATTAAATTCTTGGTTTTGAAACTACATATTCAATTTGACAAAATTGCATCTTGGTATCAAAGTTAGTTTTATAATAAACAAATACGCGGAGTATCGAGTTTTGAAAGAATTTCGTTATACGATTTATATACAATGTCAATTTTTAATATCTCGGTGAATAATAGTTTTAACCATATATCAACGTTATAATG
>NC_043001.1:84701299-84708799 GCF_006345805.1 Octopus sinensis | reverse complement strand
GAAACCGCGATGCTACAACTGCGAGTCCGCTGCCCTAAACACTGGGCCATTGCGTCTCCACATAAACAAATCCACTCATAAGATTTGGTCAGCCCGAGTCTATAGCAGAAGACACTTGCTCAAGGTGTCACACAGTGGGATTGAACCCAGAACCCTGTTGTTGGGAAGCAAGCTTCTTACCACACAGCCACGTATATATATATGTGTGTGGGAGGTGTATACAGAGAGAGAGAGGTATTCCTCAAGGTATGCCGTTTCGACTTACGTCGTTTATATATACAGGGGTTGGACAAAATTATGCAAGCAACTAGCGTCATAGCATCATAATTTTGAAATATCTATAAATCGTCAAAAGGTTGTTTATTTTCATGTTTTTTTATTTATTATTAGTGTCACTTAATATGGCTTGCTAAAATTACTGCTTCTTTTCAGATATCATCAGAATAGGCAATTAAAACTTTCAAAGCGGTGAAATTGTTGGGGCTCGTATGACAGGCGCTAGCTTTAAGAAAATAGCCGAAACGTTTAGTGTATCGAGAAGTACTGTCTCGAAATTAATGACAGCCTTTGAAAAAGAGGGAAAAACCTCTTCGTCGAAGCAAGATTCCGGAAGTAAACCAAAACTTTCAGATAGGGACTGTCGGACTCTTACGCGAATTGTTAGAAACGGTTACAAAAGTACTGCTCCCAAAATTACTGCAGAGCTTAATGACCACCTCGAGAACCCAGATTCCACAAAAACTCTTCGCCGGGAATGCGCAAGACTGGATTTCACGGGGTGGTGGGGCTGCAATCAGAAATCGACTACTTTCAAACCACAAATCATATCTCTCTTAAGGGTGTATATCATCCTTTTGACTCTTTCTAAACTATTCTTTCTCTTCATTCTACTTCAATGTTCCAGTACCAATTTAAATGGTGGAATCTACGCACACATGCGGAATTTATCGTTATCACAACTAAGCATTCCCAGTTTGATATTGTCCATACGATAAAATATTACCCTATATATCGCAGAAAGATATGTAATCGAATATCTAAATACTACAGTGTATTATTCTTTGACGCGTCGATTTGCATCGATAAATAAATACACATATACATTTATACACACATACAGAAAAATATACGCGCGTGCTTGTGTGTTTATATGTTGGCGTGGCCGTACTTACGAAGGTGTCACTGTTATAATAAAATATGAAATTATATTTTGTACAGGTAATAGATTACTCTTGAGAACTTGATATATATGCGACGGGTTTCTGTATAGGATTTCACCCACAATTCGTTGTTCATCGCATGGCCGGTTTAGAAGACGCAGAATAATCTTAACCCTAACTCTAAATGCTCGTTCTGATTTCACCTCGAACCATATGTTTGAGAAATACAATTCATTAACACATTAGTGTTACCATGATGTACTGTATATATATATATATATATATATATATATATATATATATATATATATATATATATATATAATATATATATATATATACATATATATATATATCTGTGATTGTGTGTATATGCTCGCGTACTAGTATATATGTATATGTATGTCCATGAGCATGTATATGTATGTATGTATGAATGTGTGTATGTATGGTTGTAGGCAGGCCTGTACCTGTATTAGTATAAACCATATAACAAACTCCAAAGAGATCGGTGCCGGTTTGCGTCGACAAGGCTTGAATTATTTAGAAAAATCCAGGATAAGACTACAGTGAACTTGCCGTGAGGAATGGAAAATCCAACATTTCGGAGAAAGTCCTTTTTCAAGGAAAGCTTGACAGGACTCAAATTTTATTTTGTTTGTGTCGACTTTTCCCGGAAGAAGGACGCTGCCATAACGCTAAATATTTCACTTCTCATGGCAAGTTCACATTGCTCTTTTTTCTTGATTTTACTTGTGTAAAGAGCCCTTTCGGTCATGGGTGACCATGGGGTTGCACCTAGAAAGTTACTCTCCAAGGCACAAATCCAGGCAAGGTTTTTTTGTGGAAGGCCAGCAGTCACCCATACATACCAGCTTCCCCTCCCCATGCCACTGATGTTATCCAGTGGAAAGGCAAAGGCCGATACAGCGTGGCACCAGTGACGTCACAGTTCATTTCTACAAATGAGTGAACTGGAGCAACGTGAAATAAAATTTTTTGCTGAAGAACACAACACACTGCCCGGTCCGGGAATCGTACTCACTCCTTCATGATTGTGAGCCCGACGCTCTAACCAGTGAGCCTTGCGATGTAAACATTTACGAATGGTTAAACAAAGAAATATAACGTACCATGCTGTCTTCGTTGAAGGAGTAGTTTCCAAATCCTGATGACATGGATGAGTCCATTCCTGATGACATCGATGACATTGATGACATGGAGGATTGCATTCCTGAAAACATACCTTGATTCATCCTGGAAGATGACATGACGCCACCCTGCAAGAAAGAAATTGAATTTAATCATTCGGTACCCTTTATAAAATGTAAATGGGATAAAATACCTAGGATTCTTCCGATGTTTTTATGTTAGCTTTTAACTGGGAGGCTGTACTGGTAGTATGATATCACCGATAATATTTGAAGAGTAGGCGTGATATCACTTGATAAGCAAGAAACCGCAGCCAAATTTCCCTTAAAGAGCTAACCTTTTTGATTAAATATATATGAGATTATATTTTTGCCTAAAAAGAGCTTCCAGAAGCCTTAGACTGGTTTGTGGGGACTTCTACTAAAGTGTTGATTATGGTTTCTGAAGATTCTGGCACCACTGTTTTAACCAGTAATTTTTGACTTGGCAATTGTTATATATATATATATATATATATATATATATATATATCCATTTTCTATTAAATTTTTATAAATCTAATATATACCTATGTGATTTGTAAGATTTTTTACAGACAAAACCTTACAAATTACCTAGGTATATATTAAATATATAAAAATGAATAGAAAATATATATATATATATAACAATTGCTAAGTCAAAAATTAAAATTTATTAACAAAATACTATATTATATTATTTTCTTATAATAATATAACATAATACAATAAATAATAGATATTAAATACAAATTGCATATAATTGTTTCGATTCTTACCCATAACAAAATTATAAAAAATCCATTCTTTGTGGGCAAGAATCTCCTCAGTGTAAATTTTTTATTAAAGTAGGATTCACAGATCCAAGAAAAGACTGATTTTAAATCTACTTGTTTTTGAAGCGTGAGCGTCAATAATTAAAAACAAAAAACAAGGATGAAAAATAAAATAATATAACACTCATAAAATATATTTGCATACTATTAAGTATTTAAATCTAAATATATCTTAGCGCATTCGTTTTTTTTTTAAATACCAGGAACGAAATTATAATAAAAATATTTTTAAAAACATTTTTTTTTTAAATGCATGGCGAAATAAGAGATATCCCTTTCATTCTTTCATATTATTAAAAAAATATATGTTATTATAACAATACGCTATTTATGTCTGGGTAAATAGCAAACAATATATTTAAAATACGATATCATCTCTTGTGCAATAGCAAATAACATTATGAAGTACATTACATTAATTATTTATGATAATCATTACTAAAAATCAAAGATTAATAATTAAAAATTACGTAGTTTATATAAGAAAGAGACTTTCTAAAAAATAATATCATCATAACATTATTACCGTAGAAATTAAATCAAAGCTGAATTAGCAAGTTATACCCCCCCACACACACAAAAATTAATCACTTGGATTTCATAAGTATCCTTTTGATAATTACTCATTTCCATACTAAGCAAATAATGCTAAAATTAAAATAAAATTATTTATTTTTTAGAGGAAAAATCTCATCGTAATATTTATATGCCTTTATACTTACGGAAGTACAGAAGGGACATAATATATATATATATATATATATATATATAGAGAGAGAGAGAGAGAGAGAGAGAGAGGAGAGAGAGAGAGAGAGAAAATAGTAAAAAGTGAAAAAACTACAGAAGGCTTGTTTTAAAAGGTTAAAAAATATATTTGAGTCATTATGTCAGAAGAATGTTATTCAACCACGTGCTTACAAACACCAACTTTCTCACCTATATATATATATAGATGCATATAGATATATATTACATTTCTCAGATCAAATCCCACCGAGATCGACCTTACTTTTGCCATTTCGAGGTCGATAATATACAGCACTAGTCAGGTACTGAAGTCGATGTATCGTCTAACTCCTTTTCTTTAAAACTGCTGATCTTGTGCTCAAATTAAAACCCTATATATACCTGAAATATCTTGCAAATAAATTTTCTCTAATATTAAAGAATTAACTATAATCTTATTTTCTCAGCACTCCCAACTGAAATATATACCATGTCTTCTGGAAAAGATAGCTAAGTTAAAAATGTGTTCTATAAAAGAATGTTTATCTCTCTACGAATGTTGAAATTTTTAACAGCTGGAAAACAACCAGTGTTTGTAAAACTCTTACAGTTCCTTACTATTTTATGAGGCATTTTACTTGTTTCTGTAGCACTGCCATTATATGTGAAAATAAAAGAAATTAGTTTTTTAAGGTGTCACTCTCTTATCAGAGCGGTTGATGTTTCATATCACACTTTCAGCATTGTCATATCATCTTATTTAAAACATATAATTCTCTATCTCTCAGACCCGTTCCAACTAAGTTAGCTCTAAATAAACACCTGTTCATACAGCTCAAAAACTAATCAGGGGAATAAGGTTTGTTGCGCATTATTCTGTCTTTTTCATGGCTAAGTAACCAATGAGCTTATTCCCAGTTTTAAGATTATTATCAAAAGGGATAAAAGCAGTGTTATTCAAGAAAATATTGATCTTACTGATAGGTTTATGGAAGTAAATCTAGATATGACTTCAGCCGACATGGGTAATATTAGTAAGCACTTGTTTAAATATACATAGATTAAGAGGGAATTATTTTCTGATGCAATAAGTACAAAGGAAAGATGAATGAAATAAGAGTTAGCGAGAATTTGCATGGGAAATCTTCTCTTGTTATGATGGCATAAAGGGATTAAATTGCCCAGAAAGGTTTTAATTTTTAAAGGCGGTGAGCTGGCAGAAACGTTACCAAGCCAGGTGAAATACTTAGTGGTATTTCGTCTGCGTTACGTTCTGATTTCAAATTCCGCCGAGATCGACTTTGTCTTTCATCCTTTCGGGGTCGATTAAATAAGTACCAGTTACGCACTGGGATCGATGTAATCGACTTAATCCGTTTGTCTGTCCTTTTTTGTCCCCTCTATATTTAGCCCCTTATGGGCAATAAAGAAATAAGATAGTTTATAATTTTTAATATACAACATCAAAGACGGATTCAAACATAAATTTTTACTTTAGATTTAAAACGAAGTGAGAGAAAGGGGGGAATGAAGAGAGGGAGAGAGAATGTAAAGAGGGAGAGAGAGGGGAGAGAAGAGGAGAAAGAATGAGGAGAAAGTAAAAGAGAGAGAGAGGAGGAGAGACTAACCAATGATTAATGGTTTAATAAAGTTGGAGATGGAGTGTGAATGTATATGAGGGCACATGGCCTACTGATTAGGGTGTTGTACACACGGTCGCTAGATTGGTGTTTCAGTTCCTGGACTGGGCGGTACGTTGTTTTCTTGAGCAAAACTCATGTCACGTAGCTCTTCGATACGTGCAAATGTTCAGGTAACGTTGATTTGACGGAGAGATGTAAATGTACAGCACATATATTCGAACAGAAATAATTTCTGCAGGTTGATCAACAAGTAATTGCAAAACTTCCGAACCGGCATTCTCAGACTACGACAGACTCTAGATCACCATGCATGTATCTTCTAAAAAACAAATAAACTCTACTAGCTCTTCGGGCAGAGAAACATGCCAGCACAATTAGACCAACCTGAACACAAATTATCATTTCGCTTTATATTTATTTATTTATGTAGTGTTTTCATTCTTGAAACCATAAAAAATTTACTCACCATGTTTTCGAACTTCTGATGGTACATACTGCGCATGTCAGATATTCTATCGAACTAAAACAAAAGAAATAATATATCAATTGGAGTGTTTGAATTGCGATATCAGAGTTTTCATACATATGCAATGTAACATCATTAGTTTTAGAATTAAAGACACATTACGTTACGCTTCATAATGCATACATACATACATACATACATACATACATACATACATACAGACAGACAGACAGACAGACAGTTAGATAGATATGTTTCTTTATCAGCCACACCAGGGTTGCACACAGACGGGACAGATTACAAAGTAGAGCTTTTCTTTTTCGGGGAGAGAAAAAAATATAAAGGTGGGGTAGGTTTTCGATCAAAAGGGATCGTAAAAGGGAAAGCAGAAACAAGAAAAAAAAGAAAAAAAATGGAAAGGAAACAAAAAAAAAATTTTAATTAAAAAATGATAAAAGATCAATAGGAATCGTGTATCACAGTGTCATGATGTAAAGGGGAAGCAGATATGGTTTATCCGTGGGAAGAAAAGCCTACGGAAAAGACCACGGTAACCGCGGTCAATATTGTTACATGTTACCACATTTTTTTGCAAGTAGGTAACCCTCTGTTTTAAATTTCCGGGTTTATAGGATTATGCTCAAGGTGGCTTCGTCATTCATACGTGCCATCCTTGCTACATTCACCCATCTTTTTTTAAAACATTCGCTAGACAAAACTTGCCTCGCTACTCTCACTTTCCTTTTCAAGTGATACTTGAAGAAGTTGTTGAGAGATTGACCAGAGAGGAAAGTGTTTGTCTCCAATCCTTTCAGACGCGTCCACCAGATACATTCTTTCGCCATAGCCACAAGTGTGATGAAAATAGCTCTTCCTTCCGGTTTGAAGGAAGGAGGCGTGACAATAGAGACGATGTACTCGGCTGATAAACCGACTCGTCCCACACGTGACAGCAGTTGTTTGACATAAGCCCACAGGTCGGAAATTGTTGGACACTGCACGAGTGCGTGCAGAACGGTTTCGTTGCTCTGACTGCATCTCGGGCAGGTCGGCCCCGTGTTTGTCGAGCCGTGTCTGTAGAGCTTATCCCGGTCGGGTAGCGCTTCTCGGTAGCACTGCCAGGCCAGGGATCTCTGGAAGTTTCCATGAGCCCTGGCCCGAAAGTCGTCCTGAACAGGCAGGTCAGGTATTCCTCGTCGACGTCCAGGTTCGCCCCGAGCTCGTCGTCGTACCTCCCCACCACTAATCCCCTATAGAATGCTTGGGTTGTGTTGAAGTCACTCAAGGTCGACCCGGGACGGCATAGTTGCTTGAGTGCAACGCGAGACTCGCGGTGCCATTCGCCATTTCTCGGCCTCTTTTTGATCCACGACTGCATTTCGGTTATGGAGACGAGTTGCGGGAAAGCGTGCCTCACAAACGGCAACCACGCCTGTTCACCGTCGTCTACGTAGAGCCTGAGATGTTGCACTCTCAGCGCGTGTCTACGCATCATCA
>NC_043001.1:84656299-84696299 GCF_006345805.1 Octopus sinensis | reverse complement strand
TCATCCTATAAGTGTATACGTGAATGATTGGTTTAGACTCATTGACTAGCACTAACTGATGGATACACTCTGTCGCTTATACTGTTACTACAACACACTCTACATGCCCAGTCCATTTGAATTCATGTTTGGAACTAATACTTCTCTGTTTATCGTGCCTATTGTGTTTCATGTTCATATCTTAGATCTATACAACATTTATCCGTTCCATCCTTCCAGTAAATTCTAATAATTCACTAAAGCTGTCCCTCTCTGCCTCCATCTCCCTACCCACCTTTCCCCCCGTTATCTTTCTCTACTGATATCAACCTTACGTTGAATGTCAAAAACATCAACAGACGCTACTAGACAGCTCAAACTCCTATTTGGGCTGAAGACATAATTTCTTAAGTTCCTAACTATTCTACACTCTTAATTAGCCACAGCATTGTGATTGTATAACATTTTTCTGTACTTCTTATCTGAGAGGTAGATTTATTTAACATAATGCCGTCGTCGTTATGTATCGTACGCTTGCGGCCCGTTAAGGACACTACAACGTAGATCTTTCCGATTAAGCGTGAGTTCTCCAGCTGCCTTGACATTCTTGTCCAACCAGCTCTTGATATTGTCAATCGATTGTGTTCTTTACCTGCCTTTTGATCTACAACCTTTTACTCTTCTTTCCATGATAATGTTCTCCAAACTTCTACTTCTTGGAATATGACCATAATACATGGGCTTTTTCTTCTTCCTTTTTTAAATGTTCAGGAGTTATCTCCGTTTCCCTACTTGTTTTAACACCTATTCATTTGTCCGATGATCCTTGTAAGAGATTCAAAACATTCTCTTATATGCCTACATTTCAAAACGCACTGGTTATGTTCTGTTCAAATTTGTTCAGACTTCTATGCTTCGCAACCATAAATGCAAACTTTCTAAATGAACACTCACACTAACCCCGAAACTCCCAATAAAGACGACCGTGAGTATCAGCAACAGATTCGAAATGCTAATGAAGATGCAAGAAGGGAAGAGCCCAGACGATATGTGGCAATTGAAGAAAAATGGAATTTTTGAATCTGCCTAAGTAAATACACTTACCAAAAAGAAAGAGAATGAGAAAGCAATCATAGATATCCGTAGCAACTATGACTCTTGTTGAAAAAACGAGGAAAGTAAAAACCTTGGGTTCCGATTTAGAAGAATATAAAAAGATCAACAAAGAAGTTAAACGAGAATGTCGGAAAGATGAAAACAAATATATAACAAATCTGTGCGAAAAACTAGAAAAACAAACGAAAAGCAATATCTTGAAAGGTCTTGTTCAACAGGTGAGGGAACTGAAAGGAAAATCCACAGCAAAAACGGGTAGTATCGTATCACAAGCGGGAATGGTTCTAACAGAAACACAATAGGTAAAGCAAAAAGAAACACAATAGGTAAAAAAAGACACAAAGAAATTGTATGAAAGTGGTCAAAAGTTGCCATGGTTGATTCATGTTTTCAGGTAAGAGAAAGATACTGAACAACTAAGAAGTGAGTTAGAAAACGTTCTGGAAAAGATAAAGAATGGAAAAGCATCATGACTAGATGCAATTCAGATTGAATTGATCAAGCGTACAGGATAGAGTGCCATAAAGTTACTCCACATCCTCTGCTGTAAAATTTGTAGGTTGGAGTGGACGTTATATTGGTGCACAGTAGAATATGAAACCAAAGTGGAGGACTGCTACAATTCTCAATAATTTTCAAACCCAAGCAAGTCTCCCCCAAGGTGGGAGACCTGCTTCAACTTGAGAATTACAGAAAAACCACTCTGATACCACATGCAATTAAAGTACTTTTAATCATTACCCAAGAACGTTTGAACATAATGAGAAGTACAATTCTTACCGAATTCCCGGGCGAGGTACCTGCAAATAGCCATACTCTGCGGTATCTCGTATCTGTTGTCTATTTCCAACATCGGCATCATGTTGCAGGGCATCTCTGAAAAAGTAAAAAGATTAATTTTTACTAAATATGATCCTTCAACCATTGACTTAAACATCATCACCACCAATGTCATCACAATTATCATCAGCAACAATAAGACCACCAGCATTGTATTGTTAGAAACACATTCACCACCATCAAAACTGTATGCGGTATGCAAAGTAGATAAATGCTAATTCGATATTTCCAGATGTGTGTATGTTTACGTTATATATGCATACACACACACACACACATATATATATATATATACATCTGGAAATCTGTGTATCTGTTTGTTTGTGGCGTTGTTATCTAACTCTTCTTACATCGTTTTATCGATTTTGATGAAACTTGGCACGTGAGTAGTACACATGTCTGGAAAACTAGTGACATACTTAGATTGTTGAAATAATCGATAATATGGCCCTGGAAGGGATTCTTATATCTACTATATATAACTAATGCATTATTTTTTAAATCCAAAGAAAATAACGCATTCGCTCCTGAAAGGGATCCTTATATATAGCCAATTCATGTTCGTGAATATAACCCATTCATGTTCGTAAATTATTTCGTATAAATCAAATTGAGTATGCTTATTTCTTGGTATTTGAACTGTTAGAGTTATTTTCGCAGTTTATCCAGTACAACGTTTAAACAAGTAAATAGTATTTTCCTAAAAAATATATCCACTTATTTCGGTTATTCACGAATATACCATCACTAGCGCTGCTGAGGGTAATATTCTCTGCGAACGCACAAAAGCTTTTTCCAGAGTTATTTAGTTTGAATTGTTATTATCTCAAATCTGATTAACCTGTTATTACATAACGTACTTCAAGATTTTTGTATACATACCTTATTAGTATTTACTCCTAAGTTCCATAAACTCTGGGAACGTATTAAAGCTATTTTTGGTGCTACTTCATTTAAATTCTTACTATCAGATAATTAATTTCGTGTTATTACATAACTGACTTCACAATTTGAGTATTCATAACTTATTGGGAATTCCTAAAAACAAGATCCTGTGGAAGACAGTTCGGTATTCTGAATAAATGCACAAAGCCCGTTTTAAGGACGACATACTTTGAATTGTTGTTACTCGATTAGCGAAACAATTATGAGAATGGAACCAAGGGATAAGCCCCACTTACTCTGGAATTACTGGGTACGTGAGTTCGTATATATATATATATATATATATATATATATATATATGTATGTATGTATTATATATGTGTATATATATATTCATAGTACATATATATATATATATATATATATATATATATATATCCCAAAATATGTTTGTGTGAGTTTAAGAACAGCGTGTACATTTGTTAATGTGCATAAAGCTTGGTCAGTCTGGAATTTATTGAGTGGAAGAGCACGAAGTAGCGTTAAATGAAGCATATCTGTGTACAATGATATATAATATGGTCGTGTACACTAGGTTCCATGATGTGTTTTCAAACATATTGCTTATCAGGAGAGTTATCTACCGAGACTGCTCTTGCAGCGTAATGTCTTATCAAGTGCGAGTCTACATGAACTTGTTAAAAATGTATAGTGCACACGCACACTCATACATTTACAAGCACATACAAAGAAACATATACACACAAACACACACACAAACATTCACATACACTTATACATAAATTAATAGCATAAAGTTAAAGAAGTAAAAATCGAATGGAAGACAATGGTAGACGCAAGAAATGAATCAATAACAGTCATGCAGTGCAAAAAGGAATACCAGTTTGAATTAATGGAAGTGGTTCTAACGTTTAAATTTATACCCTTTAACAAAGAGATGTAAAAGGGATAAGAATTGTTAAAGAAAGAGAAAGAGAAACGATACCAACTTTACGAAGTCTATTTACATTGCAGGCTGGGCATAAAAAGGTAATTGGAGAATAGGATAGTATGATATATAAATATATCTATATACATGCACCATTTCCCATTGAAATCAACATATATGCATATACCATGCATCTCACCTGCACAAATATATGTATATTACTGTGTTCGAATTCCTTCTCTGCCGACTATATGGTCAATGTTGGGATATATGAATACATCATACATTTTACGCGTATTCATCTACACACAAACATCTATGTATGTATGTATGTACGTATGTATGTATGTATACGCGCAAAACGCTGCCCGTCCAATGGATGGTGCTGAGTTGTCAAACATTTAAACCAAATTTTCTCAAAACAACTTGTCCGACCGTCCCATAGGCCTCCCCTTTGAGAAACACTGATTTAAGCTAAATTTGAGACATCAACAAAAGAAGAAATAAAGATAGACTTTTTTCTATTCTAAAGAAAAACGATTTCCCATGGCTTTATCGATCGCATTCTCACCTGGAATCGATTTTTGTAATTTTTTCATGACTTATTCACCCCCTGATACCGTTGGTATCTACACATCAAATTTGAGCGCAATCGGATGGAGGATGCCCAATATCCTAGAAGCCACACACACACAGACAAACAGAACGGATTTTATATAAGATATATATATATATATATATATATATATATGTATATATGTATGTATGTGTGTTTGTATCTATGTATATGCGTACGTATGTGCTTATATTTGGATGTTTGTGCACGTGTTCGCTTCTTTACGTATATTGATTTTTACACATATACATACATGCACCCACACATGTATATATATATATATATGTATGCATATATATATGTGTGTGCATGTTTTGTATGTATGCATCTCTCTCTCTCTCTATATATAATATATATATATATATATATATATATAGATATATATATATATATATACATACACGCGCGCGAGCGCACACCCATGCATACATATTCTTAAAACAACTTCCATTGAAAGAATGAATATTGTATGCACATAAGCACATATGCACGCCAATATTTCAGTTACCCAAAGTTCACTCCTTTTTTCCTTCCTTTGCTCGTCTTCTCCCTGTTTCCCTTCTTCTTCCTCCTTTCCACATTCCCTTACTCGATCCCTCAACTTATTTCACCATAGTTGCTCTCACTACATACCAGATTGTGACCTCAACATCCCATTCGCTACAACCTTTTATGCTCCGCATGCAATGTAAAGCAATACCATAAATTCTGAATCCCTTCGATTTCTTTTTTCTCTTATGACTTTCACTTCTCTCTAATAAAAGTTATAATCTGTAACGTTTGGTCCTCTTCTATTTCTTTAATCTGTGGTATTTTCCATTGTTCACATTCTAGGCTTGTTCTTTCATATTTCTACATTTTTATGTCAAGTATTCTCATAACATTTCTCATTTCTCTATCGAATAATAGATGTGTGTGTGTGTGGATAAAGAGATGGATAAATTATACATAATACATACACTTATGGAGTTTGCGTGTCTGTATTTGTGCGAGATGGGGAGACTATAGGAGAAAAGTTATAGAATTTTTCTGACGAATGGACTTCAATAACGTCAAGCTTTCATAAGGAAATATGCTGGCAATAATCAGTCATGCGTGAATAAGTTAAAAGCCGACAAGCTTCTACTTTCTGACGCAGTTCTAATACACATAACATCACTTACACATATTTCGGGGAAGAAGAAATCGATTACATCTGATACTTATTTTATCGACCTCAACGGTATTTGAACTCAGAGCATAAAAAACAGGCGAACTGCAACTAGGCGTTTTGACAGGCGTGCTAACGATTCTACCAGCTCGCTGCTTTAGAATGCATATATATTGGTATCAAATTTTGATACAAAGGCAGCAATTTCTGGGAAGAGAGTAAGTCGATTACATCGACCCCAGATCTCAATCTCAACTGGTACTTTTTCCATCGACCTTTAAACGATAAAAGGTAATGTATTTGAGCTCATAGCGCAAAGAGCAGGAACAAATAACTCTAAGCATTTTGTGCATCGCGCGAACGGTGTTACAGCTCGTCATCTTACTACTACTACTACTACTACTACTACTACTACTTTTTTACCAGGCCACCAATTCTGGTGGGTAGCGAAATCGATTACATCGACCACGTGCGCAATTGGTACTTATTTTATCAACCCCGAACGGATAAAATGCATAGATGACCTAAGCAGAACATCGTAAAGACGAACGAAATGCCGCTAAATATTCCTGCTAGCTCACTGCCTTCTTGATAATAATAATAATAATAATAATAATAATATAATAATAATAATAATAATATAATAATAATAATAATAATAATAATAATATAATAATAATAATAATAATAATAATAATAATATAATATAATAATAATGATAATACTGATGCAGTACCAGGCACTGGCTCCCGTGGCTTCTGATCTTAACTGATTGGAAGTGTTATCACATACATTCTTTTGTCTTGGTATAAAAGATGGGCTACAGCAAATATTCTGCTCAATACCACAGATTTGCTTGTCAGTTGTTTGACCTTAACCAGTTGAGCATGTCCCTTAGAGGCTGACGATATGTGCATCTCTGATCACGAGCAGAAGCAGTGGGGGAGCATCGTAGCCATGTGTTGAGAGGGATTCTTTGGGGTTTGAATAATTCACCCCTGGAAACATGGGTGTTTCATTCAACATTCTTAAACAACCCTTATTCAGGGACCTTTTGAGCAGGATGGGTTACTCGACCAGAAGAAAATTTTAACTGGATCCCACCTGCAAGGTCATGTGCTGTTTGTCTTGATATGAGATCACCATGTCTCGCGCATATGGTTGCGATGCATGTGCCTGGCTTACTCTTATGACGGTTATCATGATGGGTATACTGGGTTTCGTATATTTTACCCCATTGTCACTTTGATGGCATTCACTGCTCTCTCACTCAATAATAATAATAATAATAATAATAATAATAATAATAATAATAATAATAATAATAATAATAATGTTTTTAATTTGCCGCAATGGCCCTACATTTTAGCAACTGTACAATGGCGAGTTACGAAAGAGATGAATACGCAAGAAACATGGAGATGATTTATACTAAGTACAACTGTTTAGTAGAACAAAACAATAAAGACATTAATAAACAGAAATAATAGTACACATAAACAAAACAGCAATAATGGATCATTAAAATGGAGTACCAACGACATAGCGTCATTAGGGGTCCCAACGCAAAACTTTTGGTTACTTTGACACGTCAATGCCCAAATATCTTACTGTCAGCTTACAACCATATATTTTGCAAACGCATTTAGCCGTGCCGGTTCCGCTATTGAACCGTTTTTTAAAATAAATTTCCTGGAAGGTATTGCACTTTCTACTCTTATCTTATTCTTCAATTGGTACTTGAATCTGATCAATGCTTGGCATGAAGAGATAACTTCTACCTTGAAAATGTTCAACTGTGTCTACTGCGCGAGTTTTTCCACCGTAACTTCTAAACAAGAGGTTCTTGATCATTTTTTATCTACGGACCCTTTTGATTATTATTTTATTCTGGTGGACCCCCATAGTCATCCGATGTTTAAAAATTAGTTCCTTAGAAACTTCTTTCAAAATTTCTTTTTTTTTCTCTCACCTTAACTTGTGTAGTTTGAACTACGTAAAACGTTGCAAAAAGAAACCTAGTTGTTTCTTGCAATACCTATTAATAAATACATCTAAAGCAAAATATTTTCAGAGGCCCTTAAAATACTGTTGTGGATCCTCAGTTTAGTATTTTTTTGCCTGAATTACCCAAAATCTTATACAGACCCTCAAGGACCATATAGACTCCTGTTGAGAACTACTGTTCCAAACAAAGAATGCCTATTCCGTTTTCTCTACGCAAGGAATTAGACGGCACATTAACAAAAGTAACTGTTTCTAAAACGTGTAAAAGCTACAAATGTTCGGAGTATGTATAGAATCAGTTTAACGGAATTCAATATAAGGTTGGTACTTATTTTTACGTATCGATTAGTCAAGAGAAAACTTTGTGCCTATGGCCTTATAAAGGACTCCAAGACTGATGGGAGAAAGTTAGATAGGTAAGGTATCCTCAAACTGGAACTTGGAGCTGTTCCTTGCAACGGAGTGAAATCTGCTAATGGCAGACCTGGTGATAGAGTTAGAACGGATATTAGAAGAGCCATTAGCCGGCGTGCCAAGGTATACCCACAACCAGGACAGATAAACTAAAACCGGCTTAGTGAATCTTCTAGCATTGAACTCTGGTGGATATTTCAACATCTTATTTAGTCACTGGGGCGCTGTTGTTGGATACGGTGTGCCTGGGACATTTTAGACATGTGACAGATATAAATCTACCATTTATGTAGGAGCTATGAGTGAGAATTTCAACTTAGAACTGAAAGAAACGGAACAAATACCACAAGGTATCTGGACCGACATTCTTGCAGTTCATGTAGTTTAGCCAATGCATTGCCCTCGATTGGTAGGAAACTTTTATCGAACAAAGAGTAGAGAGTAGAAGTTTATATCAGTTGGGGCTGAACTCAAAGTGTAGGGAGTAGTATCCAAAAAAATTGAGAAGAAGAAGAAGAAGCTGGAGTAGAAGTAGCAAAAGAATAGAAAAAAAGGAATGTAAAGAATACGAGACGGTGTTGAGATTATGTAGAGGAATTAGGATCAAGAATAAATAGTGAAGGAAAGTTCCAATACTAACTGCTCCTGTAGTTGTTCCATTCCGAATAGTCGATCCTTCGGTCATTAAAACTAACACCAGCGGCAGCAAACAGCATACGGCACACCTCAGCGCGTCCACGGAGTTTAAAATAGTGCAGAGTATAGGAAGGCATGACTGTTGTTTGTAGTTAAAGGTCCGTTGAAAATTATTTGAGACCGTAGAGCAAACAGTAGCGAAAATTTAAGTCGAAGACAAAACAAATTTGGAAACTGTTTCACAGAATCTTGGATCTGATATATATACAGATACAGGAGTCGGCCAATGTGTGTGAGTCATATTAAATTAGCTCAATCAATTCTCGGTTTGTGTGTATAAATGAGTATGTATGTGTGTCTGTGTGGGGGTAAGTGTGTCTGTGTGTGTCAGGGGGTACGTTTCAATGAATGACACTGAGAGTGTGCAAGCACGTGTATGAATGAATACGTGTAAGATTGTCAGTATTTATGCGTGTATATATATGTGTGCGTGTGTATGAGATAATGTATGTATGTGTCTGTGTGAAGAGTTGGCAGAGAAAATGGGAAAAGGGCAGGAAATAAAGAGACACAAACAGAATTCTAAGAAAGTGAAAGAAAGAGAGAGAGAGAGAGAGAAATAGAGTGAGAAAGAAAGAGTTCATATGAGTGGGTGACTACGGAAAAAAGTGTATTTTCTGAGAAGTGACGAACTAAAGGGAAATAGTGTGAGAGAGAGGGGGGAGATAAATTGAAAGGAGAGTGGGAAGAAGGAGGAAGGAGAGAGATGACAGAATAGGAGAGGAGAGCTGAATAAGCAGTGGAGAGAAAGAGAAATTAAGTGAGAGAGATAGAAAGAGAGTGAGAGTGAAAGAAAGAAAGAAAGAAAGAAAGAGTGTGTGTGCAAGTGTGTGTATGACTAGAGTATATATATATATATATATATATATATATATATATATATATATATATATATATACTTACAAATATATAAGTATACGCACATACACATACATATTGTATGTATACATATATATATATATATAATTATATGTGGGGGAGGCATGTATAAATATATATATATATATACATACATTCACACACATACTTATATATATACACATTCACACACACACACACTTATATATATATATATAAATACATATAAAAAGGGGAGAAGAAAGAGAAAAAGAGAGCAAGAGAGTGAAGTGTGAGAGAAGATATGTAAAGTGGAAGTGATAAAGTATGACATACTATTAGTTTAAAGAGAGAAAGAAAGAGGGAGAAAGTGAGTGGAACAATGAAGGAGAGAGTGAGTGACAAGCGAAAATATTGCTACCACAGAATGGAAGAGTCCAATCTAAATGCAACCATGTGTATCGGTCTGTGTGACGGTCAGTGTGTTTGGTGTGGTGTGTGAGTGTGTGTGTGTCTGTCTGTGTGTGTGTGTGTATACATGTGTGTACGTATGCATGTGTGTGCGTATGTGTGCGTGAGTGCGCGGGCATATCGCTTTTGTCTCTTTCATTTGTTTCAGTATTTGGACTGCGGCCATACTGGGGCACCACCTTGAATAGTCCAGTCCGGAGGCTTTAAACCACTCTGCTTTTTACCTAAGGTCCTCTTTGATTCTTGTTTTGTTCTGTTGGAACCTTCTAGTCATTCGATGATACGAAAAAGATCCCCATTATATTTTTATCATTAAGTATTATTAACAATTATACAAAAAAATTAAGATATTTTGTGTAATGTGGAAGTATAACTTTCAATTATGGCCATGCTGGGGCAACGCTTTGGAGTATTTTAGTCGAAGGAATTGACCGTAGGTCATTCTTTTTCGAAACGCAGTGCATATTCTGTTGTTATCCTTTTCCTGAACCGCTAAACAAGCCAACACCGGTGTCAAACGGTCATGTGTACAAACGCAGACATAAAGACATACATAAAGACACACACACACATACACACACACATATATATATATATATATATAGATGCATACATACATATATATACATACATACATACATACATACATACATACATACATACATGCATGCATATATACGACGCGAAGGGCTCCTTTCAGTTTCCGTCTAATAAATCCATTCACAAGTGTTTGGTTGACTCGAGGTCATAGTAGAAGACATTTACTGAAGGAGCCACACAGTACGACTGGACCCGGAACTATGTGGTTGGGAAGCAAGCTTCTGAACCCTTCAGTGTGTGGTGTATGTATCAGTATATAATGTGCCACACGGAACAAAACTTTAGCCACGCTTAATGTCTAATGAAATAAATCTATGATCAAAATCATTCCAGTTATGACCATCCTGTCATATTTTACTATAATTACAATATTCAATATCGCCTTTCATTTTCAAGATTATGGTGAAGATTGAGGCAAAATTTCCAGGTGTTTCTAGCAGAGGAATTGGCCACAAACATAAACATAAACGTTAGAATCATCGACCAAGAAAGGATGAAAAGCAACATTTACGTTGGTGGTATTTGAAAACGGAACGTAACGAACAAGAAGAAAAACTGCTAAACATTTTGTCCGACGTTCTATTTTGCCAATTCATCGTCATAATGCAACTAAAAATAATGGTTTCAGATTTTGCTACAGGCCCCGCAGTTTTTTTGTTTTTTTTTGTGGGGGTGAAGGAAAGCAATTACACCGACTCCAGTGCTTGACTAGTACTTATTTTTTTTTTTTACTTTGAAGGGATGAAAGGCTAGGTCGACGTCGGTGGAATTTGTATTCAGAACGAGAAGGCCGGAATGCTTTTAAGTATTATGTTCGGCGCGCTGACTATTCTGCCATATTGCTGTTATAATACAACTTAAGATAATGAGATAACATTGTCTGGATTTGCGTTCCGCATAAAGATCATGTATCTAAGTGGAAGCTGACATATCTTATAGAGGGGAGACAACGCAATGCCTATTTCTTTTTAAAGGGACTTTGTGACTGATGGAAAGAAGTGAGGAAGGGAGGGAAAATGTCTTCCAGCAACAGATCAAGCCCAAATACTTGCAACAAAGTGGACTCCGTAAAAGGAATCCAGGGAGCTAGGTAGTGTTAAACTGCGCGATAGATTAAATCTTCCACATAAACAGTAAGAGCAGGAACGTCATAGTGTCTGGCTATCTTCTGTTACCCTGAATTATAGACTCCCAAGTGCAGAAAGGTTAAGAAAGGCTACGTTCGGAATCTGAATTCAGAACGTAGAGAGTCTAAGCAAACATTCTAACCGAAGCTCTACCATTCTACCATTTCGCCTTATTTAATGCAGTGAACTCAAACAATATTTACTCAGTTTAAATTTCCCTTAATGAAGAGAAAAACATTGTTGAGCTCCAGTAATTAATGCCTATATCCTAGGCATCTGCTATTTCCTGGGATTGCAAATTTGCAGCTGAGACGTTCCTGTCCATGATGCTGGTCTAAGTGGTATGTGGTTGTGTAGTAAGTAGTTCGCTTGCCAACTACATGTTTCCGGGCTCATTTCCCCTGGGCAGCATCTTGGGAAAGTGGGTTTACTATAACTCCAGGCCAACCAAGTCCTTGTGAGTAGATTTAGTAGATGGAAAGTCAAAGATGTTCCTTGCATTGACATATGTCTATGTGTGTGTGTGTCTTTGTGTTTATCATCCCACTGCTTGACAACGAGAGTTGGTTTGTTTACGTCCCCGTAACTTTTCGGTTCGGCAAAATAGTCTGATAGAATAAGTAACACGCTTAAAAAGGGTTAATATAGTTTGGCAGCAATGCCATCGTAGGTGTTGATGAGAGGACACGAGGAATCAGAAAGGATACTTTCCGACCGGTTCTCCACAAAGTTCTCTAATCCCTCCACCTGATACATCATTTCTTAGTTTCGAAATGATAAAATGCACAGAATCTGAACTCAGAGTGCTGGGATCCGGAATAAATACTATAAGAAATTTTATCAGAAGCTCAAACGACATTGTCAATTGGCTGTCGAATTGTTTGTGCCGCTGAAAGGGCTTCTAACTAGAATACCTAAAGATGTTTAATGAACCTGGTATGTAGTGAGGTAGCAGAAACATTAGCGCGCCTGATAAAATGCGTAGTGGCACATCGTGTCTTTGCTCTGAGTTCATATTCCACCGAGGTCGACTTTCCATTTCATCATATCAGGGTTGATACAATAAGTGCTAGTTGAACAAGGGGTCGTCGTAACAGATTAAACTGTCTCCCAAGGTTTCAGGTACTGTGGAGAAAGGAATAATGGGGCTGCCAAAAAGTGGAGCCAAAACAACGTAAACATCAATCAAGTAAGGGCAAATAATAGACACACACACACACATATACATATATATATATATATATATATATATATATATATATAGTGAGAGAGAGAGAGAGAGAGGTGAGAGAGAGAGAGAGAGAGAGAGAGAGAGAGAGAGTGAGAGAGAGAGAGAGAGGGAGAGAGAGAGAGAGAGAGAGAGTTTGCCAAAACAACGTATACTTACTTCAGGGAAAGAAAGGTGGTAGAAATATTTTAAGTTAAGTTAAGTTAAGTTAATTTTTGACCTCAAAAAGCAAAAAGCAAGGCCATGTAGGGGGACATGGAATTATGTACAGGGTGATGTTCATGCAAAGAGTTCAGGCCATTTGTGGTCAAGGGAGACTTTGAACCGAGCGGTCGTCGGCATCTTCACTATCTCGTCCGGCAGCTTATTCCACGCATCCGCAACCCGGACGGAGAAAGCCCCTCTCCTTCGATTGAGATGAAATCGTCGCAGATAGAGCTTTTCGGAATGACCGCGCAGTCAACGTTCTGGAGCAGGAGTGAAGAACAGCTCTTTCGAGAGGTTACACTTTCCGCTTATGATGTTGTGAGCAAGAATGAGATCACCACGGCGTCGTCGTTTTTCTAGAGAATAAAAGTCGAGCTTAACTTAGCTTAACTTAACACAACTTAACTTACACCACCTTGCTGAAAGAAAATTTCATCAGTTCCATAAAGTGCATGTATGGCAGGTAAAATGGACGTACGTTGCGTGTGAAGGTACGTTTGATCAGTAACAATACCTCCAGAAAAAGTGGCCCTATTAAACCTCTTGATCACAATCTACACCAGTAAGGCACGAAATTGTGCTTGACCATATGCCCCATGACTGATGAGGTGTTGGTGACCCTCTGTGTCTGTCTTCCGTTTGTTTGTGTATTTATTATGTGTTTTTAACTTATTGCTATTATTATTTTTTATATATATATATATATAATATATGTGTGTGTGTGTGTGTGTGTGTGTGTGTGTGTGTGTGTGTGTGTGTGTGTGTGTTACGGAGATGTACTTGCATAACAAGTGACTTGATCTGAGATCGTGTGCTAAAACAAAAACAACTGCAGCTTGGAAAGTGTTTATAAGCCATTTAAAAACACACAAAAACCGTTAGATTCACTTCAGCATTTGAATTTAATTTGCCAAAATATTTTCGTCGCTTTGAGACTATATATATATATGTATGTGTATATATATAATATATAATATATATATATATTATAATATATATATATATATATATATAATATATATATATATATATATATAATATAAAAATAATAATAGCAATATGTTTTGAAAAAAAAAAATACACGTGAAAATGTAAGGGTAAAATATCAAAAATCAACGAAAATGCATATTGTAGATATAAAAAGGCTATTTATGACAGGTAGTGACAAATATATACATTTAGAGTATTACTAGTCAAAAAGGTCATTATTATTGATGATTATAAGAAGTTAATAATAATAATAATACGGTAAGAGACTGAAACGAACCAATTGGTTATCGCCTTAGCTATTCATCGTTCATCCAAAACGATGAATAGCTAACGCCCAAAACCAATTGGTTCGTTTCAGTCTCTTACCGTATTATTATTATTATTAACTTCTTATAATCATCAATAATAATGACCTTTTTGACTAGTAATACTCTAAATGTATATATTTGTCACTACCTGTCATAAATAGCCTTTTTATATCTACAATATGCATTTTCGTTGATTTTTAATATATATATATACAGACAGACAGACAGACACACACACACACACACACACACACATACACACACACATATATATATATATGTGTATGTATGTATATATATACATGTGTGTGTATGCCTGTCTGTTTGTATATATGTATATGTATAAATAATAAGGTTCACTTCTTCTGTAAACTAATACCTTCACATTGATCTTACGTGACTGGCAGACAAAAAAATTGTAAAGCTCAGTTGCTTCGTTGCCTTTTTACGTCTCTAGTCATGTTAGAAATAACAGCCAAGTCCCCATCAAATTAAAATCAACTGTCAGAGTATTAAATTATACTATGTCAGTAAAAATTCAAAAAGAGTAAAGAAGTAAACGGAATCGCCATAAATGAATATTCTAATGAGTCAGAAGTGGCTTGGAGCAAAACAAGAGCAATAACAACGAGAAAAATAACAGCAACAACATCAGCTGTAACATACAGAGCCAAGGCGAGTCCACAGAATTTACAAGGGAACTTCTACGTAATCAGACGATCTGCTAAGAACAACCAAATCCCCCTTAAATCACATACTGTTTCAAAAAAGAAGGTCCTTTCCACAATCCGAATGATATTTCGATATTTGGCTGGCTACCTCTTATCATTAGTCTACTTGACAGGATTGTCATTTTGCTAAATATAGCGACAGTTGACCTGTTAGAATTAGAAACTAAATTTCTGTTCAGTTGATCTGATTATATATATATATATATATACATATATATCACCGTGATCACCGTGGCCAACCAGGCTATCAGATGTTGCTACACATCGCTGGTCACAATGCGCTTCGCATTGTTTTAGCTTTCAAATGACGCCACCCCGCTGGCTAAGCGAGCAGGCCAGATTATACATACATATATATATATACATATAACAGTATCGGCATGCCTGTCACGTATTTGACAATATTGATAGAATGGACGAATGGTTGGCTGTTGCTCGCAAATGAGTGTGACCTGGTAGTTGGCATCACGATTTCGTCGATTCTATTTGAACCTATACAGTCACGAGTAGGTATGAACAGCATACCGATCGTCCTCTTACCCCAAGCACCACCTCCACCACCACCATCTTTGGTCTGGTGGAACATCGATGATCTGACAGGTGGAAGGTGAATGAGCGGCACCAGCAACCACTGGGTTAACCATTAAGCAAAATAAGCACGTGTTTCAGGGATCAAGAGGAGAGGGTGCCACAGAAATGGTTAAGGATTTAAAATCGTGTTTAAAACGGCCCAAAAGAAATCACTTTAAATTTGCTAAAATGATATTGAGAGAAGTTTATATAATCGATATATTATTTCGAAGTGTTCATGGTAACATAGGGAAGATCTGATAAAAGACTTTGCAATCAAAAAATGTAGGTGGAAACTTTTCAAATATAAAGGTAAGTATACTGATAGTTTTGTATCAATTTGGAAAATAAAAATTTCTTTTAAGGTTTATAGTATGGTTTATATTCTGAATGAAATAAATATGGAGTCATCAAAATGTTTTATGTGCTAAGGGCTTTTATGGGTTTTAAGTGCTTAGGGCCTGTATGGGTCTTAATCCGGCCCTTACACCAGGAATGGGTTGATACCCATTTCAAGTTGAGTAGACTAGAGCAGCGTGGAATATAGTGACTTGCTTAAGACCTCAACGTGCTACTTGGTTCTGGAATCGATCCCATAATTTTACGATTAGGAGCTGGTGACTGAAATCAAGGTAGTTTTTGAAGATCTTCCCAGAGTCACAGTGAGAAAAGCATGCACCGGGTTCTTGAGTTGCTTGTGGCCGTGGTGGAAGCTGAGGGCGACTACTTTAAAGTAATATGTTGTCTTCCATCCATAATCTAGTTGAATTTTTTAAATACAGAAATGCCTCGATATACGGGCTAATTCGTTCCCAGCGACCACTCGTAAAGGGAAAACTCGTAGAGAAGAGCAATAATTTCTCATAATAGCATATTTAGAAATCGTAATTCATTCCAATTAAAATTTATAATATTCGTAAATAAATTGCAATAAAACAAGAATAGAATGTACAGAATATTTTATATAAAATAAAAGTATATCAAGATCATTTATAATAAAAAATATTATTATTATAATCATTTTCTGATTCACGTTCACTCGCACTAGATTCGTTCACACCATCACTTGTAGACACGATCTCCGACTCACAAGCACTCATAGACGGACTTTAGATTTCTTTTTTACTTATAAGAAGCTTTTATTCTCTCTCTATAAACGCAGAAGCATATGTGATGGTAGCAGAAATTATTTCTACTTCGATCAAAATTTGGATCTTGTGCTTGAAAAATTTCCAAGGCTCCGAAAGGTTGAAATGCTTCTGCGTATCCTTTCAACGTGAATACATTAACTGGTGTTTCATCGACAGTATCCTTATCCCCTTCTATTGTTGCAATACTCTTGCACTTCAATAAGCTCTTTGTTGATGTGTTCGACACTATTGGATTGAAGCAACTCATCTACGTCATTTGCCGACACGTTCAGATTCAATTCATTTGCCAGGTTTACAATTTCCTCTATTTCATTTTGTATATTTTTGTGATAATTCAAAACCCTGAAAACCATAAAAAAATTGAGGCACATATTTTTCTAAACACCCTGCTTTATATATGTGTGTGTGTGTGAGCGCGTGTGTGTGTGTGTGCGTGCGTGTGTGTGTAGTGAAGGAGCGTGGTCTAATGGCTAGGCTGTTGCACTCACGATTGCTAGGTCATGGATTCGATTCCCAGATTGGGTTAACCATTGTGTCTTTAAGCAAAACACTTCGTTTCACGTTGCTCCATTAGCTTCATTTCACGTTGCTCCATTAGCTTCATTTCACGTTGACCGCAGTTTTAGATTAATTCTGTGGCTTCTCATAATTTCTAGCATTTATACGATCCAACTAGTTTCGACGCTATGTAGAACGCTCATCAGAATCCACTATTCGCCCTAGGATACACTCAATATCCATTCTCTACATTTAAAAGTATGCTAAATCGGAAATCATGACATACTTAAATAGCATATTGCTGGCAGCAAAGCCAATTAATTCAGCATTGAAACGGTATGTAGTACATTTTTAAAACTATAAATTTACCATGTTGTATGTTACTGGGATCGTAATTGGTTGCAACAGGCAAACGTAAAGAAATATCTTTACATTCAGTCTATCAGCAGAACAAGTGTGATCGCTTCAACCGGTTTCGTTTATATATATATATATATATATATATATATATAATATATATATATATTTATTATATATATATATATATTATATATATATATATATATATATATATATATATATAATATATATATATATATTATATATATATATGTACATATATACATATATATATATATATGTATGTATGTATGTATGTATGTATGTATGTATGTATGTATATATGCAACCAGAATCACGGTAATAGCTTAGGAGTGACATTTAGGATTTCTCGGTTTTCTGTGAATCGATTTTGATAAAACTTTTCTCAGGTTTTTGCACACTGTGGCAACGGCATTGTCATGTTTTCATTATTCTGTGTAACGTCATTTCTTCTTTATTTCAAATTCTAATAGCCTTTGAATGAAAACCTATCTAGACATTTTGTTTTTCAGAAAATGATACGTATTAAGCATACATTGAGAATATATTTAATAGAAAACCATAATAATATTATAACATTTATTCACACAATGAATTGTTTAGCCACATGAGCACCATTTCAACGGATAACTTCAAAATCGCTACAAGTCATGGAATCTGTCAATTTCCTAATAGTAGCAGATAGGACTGACTCTGGTGCAGCTTTGATGGTCACCCATAAAACATCTTTTGATGTAGATTGGCGTCCATCGGCATAAACATCTTGCTAAAAGATGGACCAAAGATTTTCGATAGGGTTGAAATTCGGAGATGCTGGTGGCCACACCGTCAACCATTCATCTTTATGCTGTAAGATCCTAGTAATTTTGGTGTGATTCTAGTTGAGTGGGAGGGAGCGTTGTCATGCATGAATACGATATTCTCTAGAAGTGACAGCTGCATGTCATCTAGGCAGGGATCGAAGACCGCAATTAGGGGATTGCAGTAACTTTAACCCCTTGCAGGCATCTTGACTGGGCCAACAATTCTGTCCCCATGATACCAGCCCCCAACATGACTCTTCCATCCTGTTCTTTGACGTCGGAAACGTTGGAGATGCTCATCCCCAAAACAGACCCAACCATTTACCCAAGGTCCGTCGAGGGATGCTCTGGCTTCGTCAGTCAATAAAACACAACTCATGTAAGGAGGCTGTTTCAGGGGTTCTCGCAAGGAAGCCATGGTCCCGAGGATGCGATTTCTGTTTTCGGTATATGAGCGAGTCCGGAGGCGATGAAAATGGCTTTGCTTGTTTGTTCAGGTTTCCAATGAAATTTGCGGCCAATATTCCTTCAGACTCTAGCTGTCTTGGAGATCCCACAATCGAATCGTTTCTTCCTTGACGAAGGATGCTGAAGGGATCGTCTAACTGTGTCAAAATGATGACCTAACTTCACAATGACATGAAGAGATGTGCCTTTAGTACTTTTCTTGATGATGACAGACGTTTCTTCACTGTTAAGGATCTTTCCACGCCCCATCGTTCTTCAAGAGGAGAGACGCTATTAGCGTGGTTCACCCCAAAACTGAAGAATCTGAAATGAAAAAGAAAGGACGTTACACAATAATGAAAACACAACAATGATGTTGTCATAGTGTACGCGCCAGCTGGGAAATTTTTTATCAAAATCGACTCACAGAAAACCGAGAAATCCTAAATTTTACTCCTAAGTTGTTAGTGTAGTTCTGCGTGTGTGTGTGTGTGCGTGTTTGTTAGAAAGAAATTAGTTAAAGCGATCACACTATACACACACACACACACACACACATACATACACACACATACATATATTCGACAGGCTTCTTTTCAGTTTCTGTCTACCAAATCCATTTACAAGGCTATGGTATGCCTGAGCCTATAGTAGAAGACACTCGCCCTAGACGCTACGCAGTGGGACTGAACCGAGAACCATGCTGTTGGAAAGCAAGCGTCTTACCACCGTCATGCTTGCGCCTATATATATATATATATATATATATATATATATATATATATATATATAGATATATACACACATATATATATATACATATATATATTCATATATATATATATTATATATATTATATATACATATATATATTCATATATATATATTATATATACATATAATATATATATATATATATATATATATATATATATATATATACATATATATATATATTATTATATATTATACCTATATAATATATTATATATATATTGATATATACATAATAATATATATATTATCTATATACATGATATATAAGATATATTATATATATATATATATATATATATATATATATATATATATAATATATATATATATATATATATATATATAAGATACTCGCATATATATCTGAATCGTGTGCTGAAACGAAAACAATTGCATGGAAGGTGTTTATAAGCATAAGATATATATATATATATATATATATATATATAGATATATATATATATATATATATATATATATATATAAATTTATAAAATAAGGATAAGATCGTTATTTAAATATCGAACTTATCAAGTGGCCAGCATGGGAATGCCTTAAAAGGTAATAATTATTATCAAAATTATAATTTAGGCTAGCTTAGATATACACCACGCTTGAAATAGCAGCCAAAACTTGACCTAAAGCCACATTAAAGTTTTACTTTAATGCGGTTTGGTTGCTATTTCAGCGTATTGGTATCTCTTAGATACCCTAAATTATAATTATATATATATATATATATATATATATATACTTTATTTAAGCAGCAGAAATTCAACATATATATATATCCTATATATATATTATATATATATATATATATATATATATATATACATGTCTATATATATATAAGTGTGTGTGGGTGTGTTCGTGTGTGTGTCCTTGTGTTTGTCCTCCATGACCGCTTGACAACTAGCTTTGGTTTCTTGATGACCCCGTAACCTAGCGGTTTGGCAAAAGTGAGAATAGTGCCAAGATTTAAAAGAAATAATTAATGGTATTGGTTGTTCGACTAAACCCTTGCAATTGGTGCCCCGTATGGGCGCAGGTCAATGACTGAAACGTGTAAAAGACTTCGAATGAATGAAAGGCAGCAAAACGAACGAATTTAAAGCGGCAAACCGGACGAATTCATCATCAATTCTTTTTAATTTATTAGCTAGAGATGTTACCACGATTCGATTGCGGGACCTCCAAGACAGGCACACAGTGCTAATTTTACCAGTTTATATACATACACTCAGCAAAGAAGAAATCATCAATTTTAAAAATTTATTTCCTTGTATTTTCCCAAACAGAGATTCGAAATGAGATTAACAAACTCACTCGATCCAAGCACTCACTGTCCAAACTAGCAATCAGTTCTGAAAATACCATGATCATACCGGAGTACATGGTTCCATTTTCCTTTGGAATGAGGTGGTAGCGTTCCAAATGAAATGGTTACAAGACAGTAATCAGCAAGTGTACCAGGTACTATATTTCGGTCAGCAAACGGTCACTAAGATAATGAACTGAAGGAAAATGACCGCTTACCGAAGCAGTCAAAGACAGGAAGCTCATCTACCAAATTACCCTAATTTACTTTTATTCTCCTTTTCTCTTTTGTTGTTGTCGTTGTTTTCGTCATTCTTGTTGTTACTATTAACGCTCTTTTATTTGTTGTTGTTATTGTTTTCCTGTCCTAATTGTGCTATTTGGGGCGGCGGCGGTGATAACTGTGTTGGCGGTGGCAGTGGTGGTGGTGGTGGTGGTGGTGGTGGTGGTGGTATTCGTGGAGTACGTTGTGGGGTGCGGGGGAGGAGCATTGCTATTTCCGTGGCCGTGATGACTAGTACGAGTAGGGGGTTAGAGGGTCGGAGTGGTGACATCTTATTGTTGAAAGTAGAATTTATATATGTGTGTGTGTATGTGTGGATGTTGTGTACATATACATGAACACACACACACACAAATGAAAATCTATCTATATAATATATATATATATATATATATATATATATATATATATAATATATATATATATAAGCATAGATAGATAGATAGATAGATAGATAGATAGATAGATAGATAGATAGATAGATAGATAGATCGATAGATAGATAGATAGAGATAGATAGATAGATAGAGATAGATAGATAGATCGATAGTTAGATAGATAGATAAACACATAGACAATCTGAATAAATGATTTGTAAACTTCATATTCTGTAGGAATTCATATTTCCCCAGACGATTTAATCAACGAGTCACTCACTCACACACACACACACACACACACACATTCATATTACACATACACACTCACACAGCATTTGCATGTGTGTATCGATAAATATATTTATATATTCATTATCTCTATGTATATATCTCTATCTCCCATACGATATACATATATATATATAATATAATATAATATATCTAATATAATATAATATAAATAACATATAAATATGACTGTCTGTGTGTGTATTAAAATTTTGATAATGTTCGTATCTTAGGTATATAGTATATTACAAAGTTAATAGTTACATTAGAACTAAAGAAGCGGTGGCACATATATCCCAGCCACCCCTGAAGACGGGACGTCGGGCCTTTTTAGGAATACTCATTTGTTCCAGCTGACTGGGCTGGGACAACGCAACACCTGCTCCAGGAATCGAACCACAATCTTACGATCATGAGTCCAGCTCCTTAACCTCAAGGTCACACGCCTCCCTTATTAGAACTAAGGGATCTAGTCGGTCTGGCTGCCAGCATCAATTCTGTTCGAACTGATTCCATATTCAGTGTAACAATACACTTTTATAGGTCAATTAATGGAGAAAGTAATGTTCGCTATAAATAATAAATTATGAATTAAAGTTTGAAAATTTTGGTAATTTTAGCTAATCGTAAATCACAGACACATTCATGTCTGTTTCTATAGTAAGAAGCGGAACATGAGCAGGCTTTTGTCTGCGAGAAAGCACGTGCCTGTTGCCATAGTAAAAAGCGAAACCGAGCAGTCTTTGCGAAGTCTTTTATCTGCAAGGAAGCACGTGTTGACAAATTTGATTTTGTGTTCTGTGTTTTGCGTGACTATGGCAACAAGCTCCAGTAACTTCGCTTCTATTATAGAAACATTGAAAACAGAGGAGGATAGTTTTAAAATTAAAATCGCAAGTTAGAAATACATTCGATCAAAAATAATTTGTAATACGTTGCTCATTGTATGCTTAAGTGTTTGTTTTTTAAGCATATTTTGTTCACTCTTATTTTCATATTTAACATATAAACGTGTACATCTTTTGAAACATTGTCATTTTATAAGATTTTGTTGGCAAATTTTAAAATTAACATAAACATTTATTTACATGACAGAAAATTACCGGAGAACTTTCATCTAATTTTTCCAAATCTCTCTTTAAAATTGTAATGTATTTATCGCATTAAATGCATATTCTTTTCTACTCTAGGCACAAGGTCCGAAATTTTGGGATAGAGGCCAGTCGATTAGGTCTAACCCCCCCCCCCAGTACGCAACTGTACACATTTTATCGATCTCGAAAGGATGAAAGGCAAAATCGACGTCGGCAGAATTTGAATTCAGAACGTAAAGGCAGACGAAATACCGCTAAGTATTTCGCCCGACGTGCTAACGTCCCTTATCTCTTTACTGCCCACAATAACAGACAAACGGATTAAGTCGATAAAATCGACCCCAGTGCGCAACTGGTACCTATTTAATCGACCCCGAAAGGATGAAAGACAAAGTCGACCTCGGCGGAATTTGAACTCAGAACGTAACGGCAGACGAAATACCTATTTCTATTTCTTTACTACCTACAAGGAGCTAAACACAGAGAGGACAAACAAGGAGAGACAAACGGATTAAGTCGATTATATCGACCCAGTGCGTAGCTGGTACTTATTTATCGACCCCGAAAGGATGAAAGGCAAAGTCGACCTCGGCGGAATTTGAACTCAGAACGTAACGGCAGACAAAATACCGCTAGGCATTTCGCCCGGAGTACTAACGTTTCTGCCGGCTAGCCGCCTTGCATATCGAATGCTTAAATGTTTGTGTACACGTTTCTTTTTGTCCTTTTTTCCTGACTGGGTGAAAATGATCAAAATTTAAACCTCTATAATTTTTTAAAATCATTTTTCTGGAGAAAGTGATATAACTCCAGCAATTCCGTTTGGAAAAGTGTATTATTGCGCCAAATTTTAAAATTTTCGACGAACTTGAATTTTTGAAATGCTAGCATCCAAACCGATAAGATCCGAACTAAGTAAGGATTAAATACTTCGCTTAGGGCAGAAGACATGAAACTCTCTAAGATATAAATATAAAAAGGATAGTTGTTTGGTAGAATCAGTAGAGTTTAATATAAACTGCATTTTGTTGCGTTGTTATACGGTCGAAATAAAAATACCACTGACGGCTACACAAACGCTTTTTATCATTACGATCAGATATTTTCCTCTCACAGTGGAAACGACGACAATGTCGGCAGTCCGATATGAATAGTAAACATTATTCATAAAAATTATGCAATCTCTGAAGAAAATAACTTTTCTGAGATAATTTATATTTATTCATTTTTAGTGAAATGCAGGTAAGATGGTGTGACTGTTCATATATAAAACGTGTTTGTGTAGATCGTAGTAGGGTTACATTCTAGTCATGCGTTGCACACGGAGTTTTAATAAATTATAAAGAACATTGAGACACAATTTCTTCAATGCAGATGATCCTGCTTTTTAGAAATTTCTATCGGCTTGTTTCGAGACGCTTATTGACAATTTTGTCTTTTTCGGCATATTTGGCATTAGAATTTTTCTTTTGCCCTTATTTTATGTTATTTATAAATTTAACCTTTAAAGGTATGTTTTGATATGCTGGCCATTGATAAAACTTTTTTTTTCGAAAAAAATTTTATCCTACATTAGTTTATTAATACAATAGTAAATTTAATAGTGTTCACTTCCGGATTCTCTCTGTGAAAGTTTCTAGTTTGGATCACACGTGTCTCGACATGTGCCGAAGATTTTCTATTTTGGATATATTTGGGGTACTTAGGTCTGCTCAGGACTTAGTGCTTGCTTTTACCATGGGTATGAGTAAGTATTTCATTTATGTCTTACGTATTTATCGCTGAGGAGGTGAAAATTCTTATGAATTAACCCCGAAATTGGGACCAATACGGTAATAACGGATATTTTTAGAAATTTCTATCGGCTTGTTTCGAGACGCTTAAATTATAATGGTTATTGACAATTTTGCCTTTTTCGGCATATTTGGCATTAGAATTTTTCTTTTGCATTTATTTTCTATGTTATTTATAAATTTAACCTTTAAAGGTATTTTCTGATATGCTGGCCATTGATAAAATTTTTTTTCGGAACAAAATTTTATCCTACATTAGTTATACAGTTGCGGCCAAAATGTTCAGAACGGCATTGTTTTCATCAGAAAAGTAGGTATAAGTTTTTATCAAAGTTTTATTATATTCTATAATTTTCACAGACAATAAATACGATAGGATTTGTTATTGTCTGAGATTTTGGTGTAATTTGAGAGGATAATGAAAAAAGTTATGGACGATATAGTGATTTACTGCAAAACCAATGGCGGCCAAATTGATCAGAACGGTTGCTTTTACTCCATGTTTTAGTATATTTAACCGTCGAACTCTAATGTTTTTAATTTGTTTACGTGACAGTTCGTTTACTAAACATTAGTAAAAATATCTGCAGTGTACTTTGTTAATATAATGCCACTTACTCCATTACCAATTCGTCAGCAGATTATTAAGCTACGAAAGAAGGATAATTTAAGTATTAGGTCTATTGCAAAGATTGTTAACAAGTCAAAAAGTGTTGTTCACGGTATTCTTAAGGTCTACTATGATTGTGGTTCGTGTGAAGCAAGAAAGTCTACAGGTAGGCCAAGAAAAACGACCAAGAGAGAAGATCATGCTATGGTAAAGTTGGTTATAAAGGACAGATTTAAAACTGCTGCTGTGTTTTCGGAAATGAGCATTGTACTGAAGAAAACTTTATCTCGAAAAACTGTGTTCGTCCTTTAGTTGAACATGACCTACAAGCAAGAGCACCTGCAGTGAAGCCACTGATCAGCTCCAGGAATAAAAAGTGTCGTCTTACCTTTGCAACCGAACATGTGTTGTGGTCTCAAGAAAAATGGCAAACGGTGCATTTCAGAGATGAATCTAAGTCTATGTTATTTGGCTCAGATGGGAAAAGGTACGTTCGTCGAAAAGCAGGTGAAAAATTGTCACCTAAATGCCTTAAACTAGTGTTAAATTCGGTGGAGGAAGTGTCATGGTTTGGGGTTTGATATCTGGAGATGTTGTAGGCTCTTTGTTGCGATTACATGGAAAGGTAAATGCAGAAGTTTATAAACAACTTGTAAAAGATCATGTCTTGCCTGAGCTGAGAAATTCCACTAAGCGACCACCCATATTCATGCAGGACAATGCCCCATGTCACAAGGCTAAGGCGGTCATGAACTTCCTCAAGGCTGAAAAGGTTATTGTTATGGATTGGCCTGCTCAAAGCCCAGACCTCAATCCTATTGAAAATGTGTGGAATATTCTAGGAGAACGTTTGAAAGCCAGAAATCCTAAAACAACCGAGCAATTATGGAATGCCCTCCAGGAAGAATGGAATAAGATCACCCGGCAAGAAATAGAAAATTTAATTTCCCCGTGTAGTCAAAAATGTCAAACTTTGATTGAAGCTAAAGGGCTTCACACTAAATATGAAATAATTCCAGCATTCTCTGTCACTTTTTGATTAGTTTGTTCCGTTCTGATCATTTTGGCCACCATGGGTTTTGCAGTAAATCACTATATCATCCATAACTTTTATTTCATCCACTCAAATTACACCAAAATCTCAGACAATATCAATTAATATTGTATTTATTGTCTGTGAAACTTATACCTACTTTTCTGACGAAAACAATGCCGTTCTGAACATTTTGGCCGCAACTGTATATAAAAATGTATATATATATATGTGTGTGTGTGGGTGTGTGTGTGTGTGTATATATATGTATATTATATATATATATATATATATATAGATATAATATATATATTATATATATATATATATATATATATATATAGTATATATATATATATATATATATATGTATGTATGTATCTATATATATATATGTATGTATATTATTATGTATGTATATATATATATGTATGTATGTATTTATGGTAAATATATATATATATATTATATAGATATGTAATATATATATATAATATATGCAGGAGTGGCTGTGTGGTAAGTAGCATGCTAACCAACCACATGGTTCCGGGTTCAGTCCCACTGCGTGGCATCTTGGGCAAGTGTCTTCTGCTATAGCCCCGGACCGACCAATGCCTTGTGAGTGGATTTGGTAGACGGAAACTGAAAGAAGCCTGTCGTATATATGTATATATATATATATGTGTGTGTGTGTTTGTGTGTCTGTGTGTTTGTCCCCCTAGCATTGCTTGACAACCGATGCTGGTGTGTTTACGTCCCCGTCACTTAGCGGTTCGGCAAAAGAGACCGATAGAATAAGTACTGGGGTCGATTTGCTCGACTAAAGGCGGTGCTCCAGCATGGCCGCAGTCAAATGACTGAAACAAGTAAAAGAGTAAAAGAGTAAAAGAGAATATATATACATACACACATTGTGGCCCGAGAGTAGTTTTACGGTATTCACGAAGGCACTTTAAATTTCTTTTCAGTCATTTTATTACATTTAAATTTCTATCTTACAATTAACTAAATTAGCATAGAATAATGGTTTCATATATTTTTTTATAATTAAGATCTAAACTGTAAATATATGAATGCGAAAGAGATTGTTGAATAACTGTAAACCTATTTTGGGGTCACCCTGTATATATATGCTTCACTGCTAAATCCACAGGTTTTTTTTTCATTCTCTCTCTGTTTATTTTCTCGTATTTCTTTCTCGTTTTTCTTTTACACGTAGGCTCAAAGCGTAAAAGACTTTTTCAATTTCCCGAGCGCCAAACTAATACACCTGCTTCTCAGTCATACACACCTGTCTTCGTCTTTTGCTATTTTGGTTCTGTATATTTCAACTACACACACATACATATATATATATATATATATATATATATATATATTATATATATATATATATATATATAATATATATATATATTATATATATATATATTATATATATATATATATGTATATATATAATATATATATAATATATATATTATATATATATATATATAATATAATATATATATATATATAATATATAATATATATATATATATATAGATAATATATATATATATATATATATATAATAATAATAATAAATATTAGGGAATAAATCAAAATTTACAGGGAAAAATCAGATTTAGGATTAAATCCAATTTTATAGTAAAATATTATATAATATTAATTAGAGACAAAACCACTATTTTGCAAAACAAACAAGGAAAGACTTAATCAATACATAAAAGTTTAATAAAAAGTAAAAAAAACCGCCACTACAATTGTTTCATGTCTTCAAATGACAATCTTCAGGTGGATTTCCGATTTTTCAGCTGCAATCTCTCGTCTTTTCATTATTATTTCTATAACTGTCAGCAGTAATAATACACCAAGAATAATTAGAGTACCACATCAACTCCGATAATAACCCGTCGTACAATGTTGGTGAGGGAGGGACCTAATGTTGATGCTGTCTCCCATTCGGAGCAGAGCCTAGACAGAAAGTCGTGGTCGCCACCCGGACTGTATTCAGTATAACTGTTCTCATCATCAGGAGCATAGAAGCCTATGGCAGATGTACCTACAAATACTTCTGGAGGTGTCTGGCACTTGAAATAGCTATTAGCAAAGTTTTGGTAGTTTTAATACGACTGTCATAAAGATCTTTCTCAAAACCTGCTTTCCACCTTCTTAATGGATTCATTAAGTTCTCGCCTGCCAAGTTAACAACAGCTTTGCAGTCATCTGGAAGTCCATTTTCCTGAACATCCGGAAAATTAATTGTGGTTTCTGATTTACAGGTGTTTGAACCGAGTCAAGTGTGAAATGGAGCCTGTTGAGTGTCGAGCAGTGATCCGGTTTTTGTATTTGAAAGGACGCACACCACGGGAGACTTTTGATGAAATGAAAGTAACTTATGGTGATGATGCCCCATCATATGACCTTGTAAAACGCTGGCACCGTGAATTCAAACATGGTCAGAACTCTGTGGAAACAGCTCCCAGATCTGCTCGCCCCTTCTGCCATTGATGAGGCATCTGTCTGTTAAGTTGAGGCTGCCATTTTGGAAGATCGACGCATAACTATTCGCCAAATAGCCCATGAGGTCAAGATTAGTACCGGGTCTGTGGAAACTATCATTCATGACCATTTGCATATGCAAAAGGTGTCTGCCAGATGGATTCTCAGGTTGCTCACGCCTTTCCAGAAGCAAGAACGCGTCGAGTGCTTGAGGGTGAATTTGGAGATGTGCCAAGAAGATGAGTCAAAATTTTTCAAAAGACTGATTACACAGGATGAAACCTGGGTCCATCACGATGATCCAGAGACCAAAGCCCAGTCAATTCAGTGGAAGCACCGTGACTCACCCCCTCCAAAGAAGGCAAGGGTGCAGCCCTCCGCTGGCAAGGTCATGCTCACAGTCTTCTGGGACCAGGACGGAGTAGTGATGACAGATTTCCTGGCAAAGGGTACCACAATTGCAGGAGCCTATTATGCTTCACTTTTGGGGAAATTAAGAGAAGTTATCAAAATCAAGAGGCGGGGCAAGATCAGCAAAGGCATCCTCCTCCTGCAGGACAACGCTCCGGTACACAACTCGCTTGTCGCCAGATCAGAAGCATAGGCGTATGGCTATGAACTCCTCCCCCATCCCCCTACTTTCCTGACCTTGCACCCTCTGATTTTCACCTCTTCCCAGTCATTAAATTGTTTTTGAAAGGAAAGCGTTTCCCAGATGATGCAGCCTTGATTTCTGAAGTCACGTTGATGTTGGAGGACCAAGCTGGGGTCTTCTACAAAAACGGTCTCCAGAGCTGCATCAAACAATGGGAGAAATGCGTAACTCTGGGTGGTTCCTATGTAGAAAAAGACTAATAACTGTGCCAAGTTTCGTTGCTCTACTGCTAGGGAAGTGGGTCAGGGGCATTACTTATTGAACGCCCCTCGTATATATATATATATACACACATATATATGTATGTATTGTGATGGCGCATGTCTCAGTGGTTAGAGCGTCGGGCTGACGAGCGTGATGTCGTGAGTTCGAATCCCTGACAGTGTTGTGTTCTTGAACAAGACACTTTAATTCACGTTGCTCCGGTCCACTCAGCTGTAGAAATGAGTCGAATCGTAACAGGTGACAAGCTGTATAGGCCTTTGCCTTTCCCTTAGATAGCACTGGTGGTATACATGGGCGACTGCTGGTCTTCCATAAACAATCTTGCCGGACTTATGCATGGGAGGGTAACTTTCTAGGTGCAATCTCATGGTCAGGTCACTTTCGAGTGCTACTGGTAACATATAACCCAGTACACCTGTTGCATGGTCAGGTCGTCGGCGACTAAACCGGCAACCCCACCAAGCTTGCTTGGTGAGGAGGGTGTTTATTGGACACTCTGCGGGATGAAAAATAAAACCCGTCAAAGGGCGGAGAGACTCTTAAGATTCAACGGCCATCCAATAAATGTCTTAAGGTTGTATCATGCGCGGGGACATAGAAATAATCGGACTGAATACCCGATCGCGCGGTTAAGCCATTGGGAGTGAAGGACTCCTAGCCTTTGTTAGGGCATCCTTCTAGGAGAAGGTCACTCAGGAAACTGGGATAACTCCGAGATAAAACCTGCGGCTCAGTGGTTACCAATGATGTTGACTTGTTATTCTTTTCGGATTATGGCTGCTGTTTCTTAGTGAGTGGGATTGACTCAGTGCACAGCCTTTCCACACTTTAAAACAATCTTCTTGCACAGGCATCGCACGATAACAACATTGATTAAGCTACGTGCAATGGCCATACTCGATAACGAGGGGGCAGCCACCATGTATGTATTTATGTGTACCCTCCTTCTTCCCTTCTTTCCTGAGCGTCCAATAATACTTTATTTGTTCCACGTCCTCGGGTTGCTGTGTTTTTTTTTTGTTTTTTTGTGTTTTCTTGTTTAGATTAACTATATATATGTATATATATAAATATATATATATCTGTGTATGTGTGTGTTTGTGTGTATATATGTATGTATATTCAAATGGAGCTGAACTGTCTCACCTATCTATGGCTTTCTGGTGTTCTAACATCCAGAGTTATGAAGGAGTCGTTCCCCAAAACTATATTCCGCAGCGAGCCGGTGAACAAGCGAAAATACAGCTCTTACACTATTTATATGTAGTCATAATACAGTGATTCTGTTCGTCCGTGTTTCGATTCAAGCATGTAATGTTGCTAAGCCACAAAAATAGCGAAATATCGATATCTATTACCTCAGTCTCTTACTTTCATGTGTTTTTACATCCAGTCTTATGAGGGATTCATTTCCCAAGCACCATGCTGCAGGGAACCGGTGAATAAATGAAACATATACATTGAGTATGTGTGATTGATTATATATATATATATATATATATATATATCCGTAATAATATAGGGTGAAATTAATTAATTTGGAATAATCATTAATTACACCAAGTAGATTTCGGCATGTAAAAGCCTCATTCGAGGAAAGTTTAAGTAATACTAAGTAATTAAGGGTTTAGCAACGAATTGCCTCACCACACACCGAATTTAGAAATAGCAGTCAAAGAGTTATAGCTATTCTTTCTACTAAAAGGGAGATCTCAGTAAAAACACAGCACTTGAAAGGCAAACACAGACAGGTAAGAGAGAATGAAATGACGGCAATCTATCATACAATTTTAAGTCACCTACGGACGTACGTTTCGAAATTAAGTTTTAGGAAAGCATAAGAATTAGATAATTATATCTTACCCAACTTCTTTTCTTATCAGCGTAGGACACTACAATTATGAATAATTGTATATTAAATTTCGAGATACTAGAAGGCATCATCTCAACTCAGTATCAGAGCGAGCTAAAGCCGTTACCAGTATCACCAAATTCTACTGATAACCATATTTCATCCCAGTAAATAACCACAGCATCTCGTCTTGGCTACACGCTGGTGGGAAGGGGTTGGTGACACAAACTTTCATTCACACTTTGAATTTGGTGATGCTGGTAACGGCTTTAGCTCGCTCTGATACTGAGTTGAGATGATGCCTTCTAGTATCTCGAAGCCATCTACTCGCAACACCAGAGGGCGCACACTCTCCTACCCTGATGTAATCTCCAGGGATACAGGCATCCAGCAACAGGACCTCCGTAATGCTATGATGGACCGTGAAGTCTGGCGCAACATGGTAAATTCCATTGTCTCGACCACGGTCGAACAATGATGATGATGATATATATATATATATACAGATTGATTGATAGATACATATATATATATGTGTGTGTGTGTGTACATGTCTATATACATATACTTATATTCATCTATATAGGTATACATACACACACACACACACACACACGTATGTATGTATGTACGTATTTTTAAAAAATGGATTACTAAAGAGTACAAACAAGCAATATGTTTAACAGACAATATTTGATTTAGATTGTTTTTATAACATACTTAATGTAGAGGACAGAATTCTAATTAGAAATACTATTCCGTTGAGGAAACACAACACTGCATGAGTAAACTCATTGGATTTGTGTTAAAAGTATGGGAGACAATTCCGAACATGCTTTGGTTTTATTTGACCATCTTAGGAAAACATTTTCGCAGCAGTAGAGATGCCATTTGCTTGTCCTCACCGCATAAATTACTTATGTTATTGATATTCATTATATATAATATAGCATATCATTTATATATCTATTGTAATGCAGATTAATTATTTTATTGATGTTTATTTATTATCATATCAATTCTTCTGACCAACTATTGTATAATATTGCCTAACTACTTAGTGATTCTCTCTTCACTATTTTAAAAATATGAAGTAGTGTATGTGAAATACATGACGGAATACAGAGAGTGTGAATGTATTTTTAATCACAGCTGAATTTGTAAGCATATTTCTTGGTTATGTACATAAAACAGGTAGGTAATCGACCTGATACAAACTACGTTGTAAAGACAGGAAATAATAGTAGGTGAATTTCTATACCGAAAATTCCATTATCTAATATCTTCGAGACTGATAACAGATTTAAAAAGGTCAGTGTTAACATATATAATGCTGTTAACAAATGAATATGTATTCATTAAGATTGCACTTGTTGTGAAGAGTTTCTTTAGATAAATGATGAAACCTGTTAAAGTAATGTAGAGTTACGGCCCCAAAATATTAATTAATTAGGATTAACAATAAAGATAGGGCAATGTTTGTGGACAATAAGATTGAAGCAGCACTATGTATTTGGACATCTTTGTGTGTTATTAACCTTCTCAACGAAATGTGTCTCTGGCTTCTGCGATACATACAAAAAGCGATTGAAAATAATAAATTAAAATTGGTGTTGTGAGAGAAGTTTCCAACATTGTAAACAGCATTCGTTTACAGAGAGAGGATGAGAGAAATGGCAAGTGTAAAAAAAATAGATGTTTACATCCTTTGTGATGAAGCAACTAGCTGCAATGATGGGAAACACAAAACAACTACAGCAGGAATTGGTAGGGGTGAAAATCTTTGAGTGAGAAGAGAACAGAGAACAGGAAACAAGAATAAAAGGTGGAAGAAAACTTGGCACGTCTGAGGTAGAGATGAAAATTTTAATTAGACTGGGAGCTGAAGAAAAAATGGGATTATCGCATGAAGGAGTAGACAGCTCTTGCTGATAGTTGAATGCAAATATTAAGGACTCTATACTTGAAGCAAAAAATAAAAATTCAATTATATAAATACATAAAGATGATATGATATGCTATATCCTACCAAAACCAAATTTGCTTCACCAAGGAATAGAACTCCATAATATAGACTACTGGCAAAACAATTCTTTCCCCTTGCAATAGAGCGACGATTGAAACAACAGATTGCAATCTTACATATATATAATTATATATATAGTGATAAAAGGAGATACATGAACACGGTAAGATGTAGCTGTCTTATATTCTTCCTTATTTGTTGTCTTATAATTCATGTTCAATATTAGAATGATTTTTATCTATTTCTCATTTGTATTTTTTTATTTATTTCACATACCAGACGCCTTTCTTTATTTTCTTAGATTATATACCTCTGTATATGGGGGCGTGAATTGTGTAGTTATGTATGTATGTATGTGTGCATGTATGTTTATATAAAGATCTATCTATCTCTCTATCTATCTGTCTGTCTTAATCAGTGAATCTATCTCTCTATCTACCTATCTAACTATCTATTTATCTATCTACACATACACGTATACATGCATACACACACACCACACACACACACACACACACACACACACACACACACATATATATATATATATATAATATATATATATATATATATATACATACTTACTTACTTATTTACACACGCACACCTTCATGTGTATGTAGGTGTTTACACGTTTCTAATCGATAACAAAAGCAAGTATCACCTGCAACATTATTTTATTTTTCTTTAAAACAAATTTTACGAAACAGACAAATTCATATAGAAATTAAGATTTCTTTTTCCGATTATAGTTCTAAGTTAACTCCTATGATCACATGATACTATTTTACTTTGAAATTTATCAAAGTAGTTTTTTTCCCTCTTTCATTCTCTCATTTCAATTTTTTTTTTGTCTTCCTACAAATCAATTTTCTTCCTTCACTTTGATTTTTTTCTGAAAATGTCTCAACACATTTATTTCTCGTTAACCTTTGCTGTTATTATTACATTTTTAAAAAATATACATTGATAACACAACGTGTCTGCTTATTTTTAAGTTTCTATTTTCCAAATCTAGCAATGGTTTCTGTTTTCGTAAGAATTAGAACTAATATTTCAAGGAATGTTTTGCGATGACGCTCCGAAGATTCTTCCTGCTTGCCGCCCTATGTTTCCAAAAGATAACGGTTTCTGACTTATACACAAGGTCAGCAGTGTTTAGTTAGTTAGTTAGTTAGTTAGTTAATTTGGCTCAAAAGCAAATAGCAAGGCCATGTAGGGGGACATGGAGTTAAGTACAGGGTGGTGTTCATGTAAAGAGTTCAGGCCACTTGAGGTCCAGGGAGGCTTTGAACAAAGCGGTCGTCGGCATCTTCACCATCTCATCTGGCAGCTTGTTCCAGATGGCAGCTTGTTCCAGATGGCATGTATCTCCTTTTATCTGGCAGCTTGTTTAGATGAAGGAGTTATTCAACACCGTCGACCCTAGTGCTTGACTCGTATGGTATCTTATTTTATCGATCCTGAAAGGATGAGGGATAAACATAATTCAGGCAGGTATGGAACTCTACATGGGAAAAACCACAACAATATTGCAAGGAATTTTTAGCAACCTTTTAACGATTCTGCTAGCTCGCCGCACTATGTTTTCTACAAAGTGGCTGTGTGGTAAGTAGCTTGCTTACTAACCACATGGTTCCGGATTCAGTCACACATCGTGGCACCTTGGGCAAGTGTCTTCTACTACAGCCTCGGGCCGACCAAAGCCATGTGAATGGATTTGGTAGACGAAAACTGAAAGAAGCATGTCGTATATATGTACATATATATATATATATATATATATATATATATATATATATGTATGTGTGTGTATAAATTTGTGTGTCTGTGTTCGTCCCCCCAGCATCGCTTGACAACCGATGATGGTGTGTTTACGTCCCCGTAACTTAGCGGATCGGCAAAACAGACCGATAGATTAAGTACTAGGCTTACAAAGAATAAGTCCTGGGGTCGATTTACTCGACTAAAGGCGGTACTCCAGCATGGCCGCAGTCAAATGACTGAAACAAGTAAGAGTTTAAGAGTAAATAAGAGTGAGTTGGCAGAATCATTTCTACGCCGGACAAAATGCTGAACGGCATTTCGTCTGCCTTTACGTTCTGCGTTCAGATTCCGTCAAAGTCAGCGATTAGTTCCAGTCTTCAAAATTTCAGGCCTTGTGCCAACAGTAAACAGGACTATGTTTCCTACAAATAATAGGGCATGGTTAATGCATGACGTCAGCAGATTTTAGGGCGGGAGTAAGGGGGAGTTAGTCGATACCATAGACCGCAATGTTTGACTGGTGCATTATTTTTATTGACTCCGACAAAGTGAAATGCAAACTGGCCTCGGTAGGATTTCAGCTCAGAATGCAAAGAACCAATCCAAAAATCGTAATGTATTTGTTCTGATATGCTAATGAAGGGATCAGATTTCTTACATGTAACTGGAATAAACATTGGCCCAATAAAAAAGTAAGATTTAAGCGTAGTGTAAAAACACCTGCCTAGATACTATCTTCAATGTATGGACGATTAGTAGCTCCGGCATCGGTATGGCTAGAAATAAGAGTAAAAACAACACAATAACCACAGAAACACTATGGTATGAAGTTGCAACTGCATTGGCCCTTACCCTATCCAAGAACGCATATTTAAATTGCAGAAGCGTCATGTCATGCATTAAAAAACACCAGAAATTATTGCATTGACTTTATTTTATTCTATATCATTAATAAATAAAACGAATCAAAATAGCTAATTAGAAAATCTCATTAAGAGATAAAAGTAGTAACTGTATTAAGAAGTAATGTATATCGCCATATCAATACAGCTGTGACTGATGGTCGCTTAGTTTTCAATATACTGCGAACTGGAGCGAATTCCTGCTATTTCTAGCGAACGGGTGTTCCCGTCTGATGATAGGTACAATTAGTCCGAAACCGTTCGGTCTCGTTATCCTATCGTCTGATAGTGGGTAGTAAGGGTTCGTTACCCTGCTTGCAATATATACAGGGTGAAGGTTGTTGAAACGGTAGTAACGTCGAAAAGCCATAATGAGGTGGCGGTAAACATTTCTGAATAAAATGTTTTAGTCGATAGTTATAACGATGTCAAATGTTCTATTTACGTTTATTGTCTTGGATGCAGATTTCTGTGCAATTGACATAGAGTTGGATCAGTAGCAAGCCTCTAATTTGTCATTTGTGAGAACATGATACAATCATCAGTATGATGTAATAAAGGAGCACTCCGTCGGTTACGACGACGAGGGTCCCAGCTGATACGATCAATGGAACAGCCTGCTCGTGAAATTAACGTGCAAGTGACTGAGCAATCTACAAACACGTGCACCCCTAACGTAGTTGTGAGGGAGATTCAGCGTGACACAGAGTGTGACAAGGCTGGCCCTTTGAAATACAGGTACAACTCATTTTTGCCAGCTGAGTGGATTGGAGCAACATAAACTAAAGTGCCTTGCTCAAGAACACAACGCGTCGCCGGGAATCAAACTCACGACCTTACAATCGTGGGCGGAATGCCCTAACCTCTAAGCCACGCGCCTTCACAGTATGATGTAATATATGCTTATTAATCGGTGTGTACAAGAGGGTGCTGAAAAGTTCCTGGTTTTAAGGGTATCCTGAAAGGCCTGCTTGGAGACCCAACCTTCCGAGTTCTCTTAAAGTGCTTAGAAAAACTGATGGATCGCTGCAATAAGAATGCCAGTCCAATAGGCAAATAAAATCATAATTAACTGATCCTCCTGTATTGTCTTTCAAACAAAGCCAGGAGCATTGAGCTTGAGTGAGCAAGAAAGCGAGGTATGGCTAAAACGATTAGGTGAGAGAACTGGTATTGTGGTACAGAATCGGAGAAATAGTAAAATATTGAAGTGATATTTTTGTACTATACATACGATCGGCGAATTGGCCAGTAATTTATCAGCCGGCGTTTTGTGTTGTGTTTTGTTATATCTGTCTATCTATCTATCTACACCCTCTCTATCTATCTATCTATCTATCTATCTATCTATCTATCTATCTATCTATCTATCTATCTATCTATCTATCTATCTCATTCTTTGCTTCTTTCTGTACCTGTATGTATGCATGTATTATTTGTAGATGGAGATTCCGTAAAAACAGAAGGGACCACAATTAAAGTATGGTACTCAATACATCAAGTAGACACAAAAGATGTTATGTATATTTGTGTTAAATTGTATGGTAAAGAATGGTGTTGTTTTGGTGTCATTAAGCTGTCAGCGATCAGTTTCAATAAGTTCCTGTATGATGTATTTTGTCAACCTTCTAGCTGTATTTAATGGACTTGTGTTACCTTTTATTCCGTGACATTCACATCTATTACAAGGGAGATAACCGTTTCGTCATAATATGAAGCATGAAACTGATATTAAGGAATTACACGGAAATATATTTATATAAAACTAATATTTCTTTATCGTTTATTTTTTTGCTTCAGTTAGTGGATTGCAGCCATGCTGGGGTATTTTCAAAAGTCTGGTCCTTAATCTGTCTGAGCCTTTTTGCCGAACCACTAAGTTTCAGGAATGTAAACAAATTAACACCGTCTATGAAGTGGCACGGGAGGACAAATAAATACACAAACATGCATGCACACACACACACATGTATTTATACATAAATGCACACAGATACACGCGCGCAATTATACACACACTAACACGCTTGCACGCACACAGCGAGGTTTCAGTTTCCACGGTTTGGTCAGCTCAAGGCTGCAATAGCAGACACAGTGGGTCTGAACCCAGAACCATGTGGTTGGGAATCGTCTCTAAGTTTTTGCTTTGTTTTGTTCATATAATACTATGTTAAGTCTTTTTTTTTTTTTACAAATTTTCAGCATGACATACTCCTCAAAGAATACTGCGTTACTTTAGTGTATCTATATTAATATTGGATACAAAACAAATTTAAAATTGGGAGATTTTCACAAAGGTATTTTGGTTGACGTTTCAATGATTTGGTTAGAAAATTATATAAGGCATTCTACTATCTTACCAAAGTATTCATATGGAAATGCTGATTTTGTAAGTATGGTATTCATAGGCACAATACATTAATAACGAATGGAACAAATTATGATGGGAAATAACTTTTTTTATTAATAACACTATTCTTCTTAACATTATAATATAATAATAATTATTTATGGTATATGCATATAGTAATTATTATTATCATTATTATTATAATTAACTTACAACATTTACAGAGATGCCACTGTACAAATACGTTTTGTATACAGATGCTTCTGTGTAGGAATGTGCAGCGTCCTACTAAAAATTATTGCGACTAATTGGAAAAGAAAACGTCAGTAAGATTTCATGCATCGGCTTGCGTTTTCTCATCAATTCTCACATAATTCACGTGACACATCACTTCAATTCAACTCAAAGGGAACGGTCTCGGTTTTTTTAGGTTTCCAAATTTGAATGTCCATGTTCTTCGTTTACAGTGTAATATCTAGGGGTTTCATAGGGAGAAGTCGATATGTTTGTGGTTAACGATTTAGAAAGAGGATTGGTGACGTCTCTTAATATATGGACTGATTTTGCAGTGAGCGCATACTCGGTCTCTCAGAGCCCTCAATTTCGGGTAGTTGTTCAAGAATGATGGGTTCTCTTGCAGGGGATTCTCCAAAGCTGTGTAGCACATCATATCACTCATAGTCATCTACAATACAACAAATGGAATAGGTCAATAAGATTTGTATATAATCATACTGAACACATATTTTCGGATGCCTATCAATATCTAAAACTATTGCAATGCTAAAAATAATCATATAAGGTACATATAGATCGTTACATCATTATGCATTTTATATCAAAGTCGCATAACAGCCAATTAATGTTACCTAACGGTGTCACGCTGATATCTCCCACTACTAGAAATGTATATTAGCAATCATCGGGCACGTCTCAATAGAAAATATGAACTCTTGACATCACCATAGTTTTCCATTTAGTTGTGTCTGATGATTGCTAATATGCATTTCTAGTTGTAGGAGGTGATTAGTTTGAAACCGTAAGATAAAATTATTAGGCTGTTATAAGACTATATTTATAATATTATATAAAAAAAAATGTATCTAGTCTATTGCTTCATACACAAGTGTTGGTTT